>NC_051179.1:141314793-141382448 GCF_013339695.2 Rhipicephalus sanguineus | reverse complement strand
AAGTACACGGGGGTTTGGATAAATTTCGCCACAAGTTAAAATTGCGCAGGGCAACTCAGTTTTGCGATTTTCGTGTCATTGCATTTCGGTTCTTTTTAAGGGACAATTTAAGTACCGAAGTGTCAAACGTGACTTGACAGAAATATTTCTCTGTAGTGGGACCAGAACCGTACACAACTAAAGCTCGTCGCTTAACCTATAAACGAAAGTCCCGAAGTTATACACCTAACCACGACGCTCACGTGCATGAGAGCCCCCTTTTTTTGCCGCCGAGCCGCTAAAAGGCTATATTCACATGAGGTTTAATACTTTCATATTTAGGACAACGCCAAGTGCATTTTGCAACGCGCTTGAACCACAGAGCGGCCCCTACACTGATATATATATATGACTATCGTGAACGGAGGGTACGACGACCACACCACAGCACTCTCGACAAGTCCGCACGTTGATCTTATTACAGTACATATGCACCGATCAAGGCCAAATGTCTCTTTACATCGTGTTAGGTATACGTACGAGTGGTTAATGTTGCACTAACGCAACGGAAAAAGCCGACTTTTGAGGACCTGCATAACGTACGCGCACATGCAAACACAACGTGGCTAGCAGACGACGCATGGAGCAATCCACACTGGGCGCGGTTCAGCCAGAAGCCGCCAGGCGGCGACTCCGCTCGATCTCGCGGCAATACCCCAGTAACTTTTGCGACGTTCTTTGCTGATGTTGTGACTTGGGTTGCGTGGCCCGTGTGAACACGAGAGCTAATGTTTCTTGCCTCCATTCCGCACTCCGGGATGTTCTCAGAGGCTTAGAAGCGTCGGAGAAGCCGGCGCCGGCAAGGCGATCACATAAAACTGATAAAGAAATTAACGCTGTGATGTGAATGCGATCCCAGCTAGTGTATATCCGATTTACACTGGCAAGACGGGAGTTGCATGTAATTCTCCTTCCTAAGCACATTTGTGTTCTTTCCGTTTCTTATTCTATCTGTGCATATCCCTTCTTGCTTGCAGAACCAGACGGGCGCAGTGTCGCAGGAAGAATACGCGGCTGGCTCGGACATTTCTGCGAGTACCGACGCCAGCACATACACCAGCAAAGCTCGCGCGGTCAGTTCTGCAGACTACACCCGAGCAAATTCCAGCGCGCCCAAAGAGGCGACGTCGGAACCATCGGCGCCGATATCCACGGAGCTGGCGGCGGAGACTGAAACTTTCGCGCCGGAGTCGCCGACCGTGGCGCCGACGGCGTTCACGGCGAAGACAGCGAACACTACTACGACCACAGTCGCAAAAGCGACGATCGCGCCTCTACAGACGACGACAATCGCGCCGAAAAATGTGACCATTACCAATGTGAGAGCCTCAGCGAAGCCGAACGAGTGCGCTACGCGGGACTGCAAAGCCATCACTACGCGACTGGCGCGAATGCTTAGGCGCCAGGCGGACCCTTGCAGGTTCTACAACACGTACGTCTGCGACGCGTCCGAGGCCGACTTCGCGCTGCCACAGCCGTCTGCGCAAGTGCTGCAGGTTAGTGCCACTCCTTGGACACTCACAAAAACCTGCTAAAGTACCCATCAGCCTTGTAGTGCACACATAAATACTTGTTTCATTCACTACAATACCAACGTACAATGAAACTTCATTTGTAAGTAGTTTATATAAGTGAAAACAATCTTGTCAGAGCCACAAGGTTCGCAATTCTATAGGGTTCTTGTTAGCAGCCGTCCTTCAGATCCTGATGGTTATTCCTATGACTTAAGCGCCAGCACGTCGCTCCAAGAATAATTCAGTGCATAGCGCGTAGTTTTGGGCGCCTGTTAATCTCGTAAGCACGCCTATCATGCACGAACGCTGTTAGTCTTACGTCACTGCTTGTGAGTCTTAATGGCGGCGCTTCCACTTTTTTGTCAAACGTGAAATAGAGCACAGAGGCTCATATATGTTCACACAACCTCATTGTAGATTTTCCTACGCCGTGCAAAGATATTTTTTTCCTATTATACTAGTGTACCAAACAGAAACCTGAAGCAGACCTTACTAGCTAGACCTAGGGGATTTTATATTAGGCTAGTCGGTGCCACGGTACCCCTTATTTTCTATTTCGATGGGGTCAACAAGCGCATGACTTACTGCGAATCATATTTACACGGCTATCATATTACTGCTTCACGCTGCGGGTGAACCGAAACGTTTCTCCGTGTCATTTCTTCAGATAGCAGTGCTCGTATTCCTTACCACCCCAGTACTCCAATAAAATAATTCAATGTTCCCGTGTTTGTGCGCGCTGTGTCCTTCACAATTAGATCGGAACAGCGATCACGTCTTCGGTGGGCGGCAGTTCGGACACGCCTGCCGGCACAGCTGGCGTAGGATCCAAGACGACGTACGCAGCCTTGAAAGACCTGTGCCTGGCATACGGTGACGACGACGACGCCGACGTAGGTAGCGTGCTGGCCTTCCTGTCGGTGCTCAAGCTGAACCTGACTGCCATGCGGGACGACGTCGATGAAGATCCCCTGCACCGAGCCATGCAGCTTTCGCTAGAATTCGGCGTCCGCTCGCTACTCACTTTTCAGAGGGTCTTCGAGTACGTCGTCGACGCATCGAAGCCATCCGCCTGGAGGTAAACGGCGAGGGTTGCCTTCTCGTAGTAATGCACGTTCACAGATCACTGAAGAATTTGACAAGCTGGAGCGAAAATACGAGTGCTTGATGGACGAAAGTTATGTTCGATATAAGGGAAGGAATTCAAAAAAGGCTACGATTTGCAGCCACACTTTAGCGCTCAATGAAAGGGAAACTGAAAGATGAAGGGGAGAAGTAAGATGAAACAGTTGATGTTTCCCTTCGGCAGGAAGTGCAGTTTATGAAAAGACAGCTAATAACCTGCGAGCAACAATCTATGATCTCCTTGCTCTGCTGTAAACTCTATTGCTCGCAGGCGGCGCGCGCAACCTCACCCGTATAATAAGAGTTCGCATTGTCCGCCAGAACGACGCAGCCTCCACCCCCTCCCCTTTCTTATCGGCACCCCTTGATATTTTCGCACAAAATGTCTGCTGATGTTGCTTTTGAAAGGCCACCTTTCCGTATCTCACATACGGGACATTTCTGAAAATTTGGCGTCAGGATTCGAATAACATATCGATGCCGATCTAGAAAATGACTAAAATCTGGGATATAATAATATCTGGGGTTTTACGTTCCAAAACCACGATGTGATTATGAGAGACGCCGTAGTGGAGGGCTCCTGAAATTTCGACCGTCTGGTGTTCTTTAACGTGCACCTAAATGTAAGTACACGGGCCTCTACCATTCGCCTCCATCGAAATGCGGCCGCCGCGGCCGGGATCGAAGCCGCGACCTTCGGGTCAGCAGCCGAGCACCGTAACCGCTACACCACCGCGCCGGACGAAATGGGATCTGGATTCTCAAATATAGCTTTTTTTCGTGATTATGTTTTTGAGACACTGTGAACATGTGGGGCAATTCTCAAAGAAATGCTTCAGATCGGTCGTGTCCAGCTCATGAGCACATGTATTCAGAAAGCTTACTGTCTTACTTATTAATATAAAATATCACAGGGTCCCTTGTGCATTCACCTAACACGTCGATGTATAGTCGATGTACTAGGGAGCCTATGATGTATTAGTCGATGTACAATCGATGTATTGGGAGCCTATATGATGTATTAGCCTATGTACAATCGATGTATTAGGGAGCCTATATGATGTATTAGTCGATGTACAATCGAGTATTAGGGAGCCTATATGATGTATTAGCCTATGTACAATCGATGTATTAGGGAGCCTATATGATGTATTAGCCTATGTACAATCGATGTATTAGGGAGCCTATATGATGTGTTAGTCGATGTACAATCGATGTATTAGGAGCCTTTATGAAAGGCCTGTCATGTAGGCTCCCAAGATATTTATCCTGCCCCCCCACCCTCCGAAAGCTCTGTGAACTTAGCGTGGTTTCGCACTGCCCCAGGATCGGAGGCCCCTTACCTGGTATTGCACTGCATCCGTGATTAGCCCACCATTGACCTGGCTACGATGTCAGTGATGACGGCGTGGGCTTATGCCACAGGGGCGAAGGAACGAGACGGCTGAACCAGAATCGACGCCAGCAGGGACACGAGCCGCGGCATCACGTGCCTCTGCAAGGCGCCGTCTTTGTTTTCTTCCCTTGAGGTGGCGCCCTCTCCGGTTTTGTGCGCCGCCCAAATGTGGGCGCTACAACAGCATTACGTGGCGTTACGTGAAATGACGTCACGCCAGAATTGTGACGTCATCATGACGTCGCACATTTTTGCGATATGTGACGTCATGCTGACGTCATCACGTGATGATTTTTTGCACCACTCGTCCTAGACGCCGCTGACGCCGACCGTCAACTTTCGTGTTTAGTGAGGCATACAATTAAGTCATTCCCTCATTAAAATATATACTCGTATATATGGGACGAAGACGTTCATATACGGGCCACGCCGCTAGCGAAAGATCCGCGGGCCGCCAATTTGAGACCCTGCTTCAGTAAACATTGTAGGAAACCATGCTTAGCGTTAGCTAAAGTGACAGTCACATACAAAACATTGCTTGTCTCACTATTCAACTAAGACATTCCGTCTCTGAAAGTATCATGCTTGTTGTTTTTCATCATTACCTTGCAGATAAGCGTGTCCGCAAATATACGGGATCTTGCAGCAGCTGACTGGTACAGGTAAACCGGGACGTGTGGCCAAAGTTCTTTGAGTATTGCCTCTCATTCTGCGGCCTGCACATCGGTTCCGCGCTTTCGAAAAGTCTGAGGGATGAGCTGATCTCTCTCGACGCTGAAGGTACGTGTAACTGCAGGCTTACATGGCGAGTGTTAAAATATTGCTTTGAAGTTATTGAAGATGCAGTAGAATACCTATCTTGCCAGCGACCACAAATCGTATTTGCTCACGTACGGCCGTACAAATAACGAAAATGCATCTTTGTCTAACAATAATCTCGAATCAGGTCTGCAGTGTTTACTTCACGGCAGTGCTTAAGAGCTACGCAAGGACACTAGTTCGCGGAAATGCACGGCCCTCCCTGTGGTGAATCAGCTTGGCGCTGACTGATAGCACAAAGAAACAAAGGATGAAATTATCCTTTGTACGGGCAGATTTGAGAGGCATAAATTTTGTATGAAAGTCTACAATTCAAGTTGGCTGCAAACATTCAACAAGAGGCAGCAGTCTGAACGCTCACGGACAGTCGCGTTGACGGAAATAATCACATCCCTTTGACACTACAGAAGACGGCGCCTTGTTTTCCAATTTCGGCCTCGACGAACGCGTAAGATAAGGCCCACACAGAGCACACCCAAATAGCCCATAATCTTATGTTCGAGTTTCCGTACTCATCGACAAACGAGAGTGCTGATGTTGGCGAGAACGAAGGCCACTCGCGAACTGTACACTGTGACAAAGGACAGCACGAAAAGGCACTGGCAGTGAAGCTGTCCTCCTGGCGTCGGTGTGCCTCCTGTTCCAGCGAAGCAATCTGAAAACTTTCTTTTCTGGCATTCTTTCGGTAGCATTATAAAACTTACGGTGAAAGTGTCTCTTGTGCTGCAGTTGTGTCCATAATAAGTATATGCAGTTGCGGACGTCCTGTCGGCCCGCACGGATCCGGTCACCGAGAAAGCGTACCTGGAGTCCCCGTCGGTCGTTGCCATTGATGAAATGGCAGCGTACACTGAGAACACGGTCTCTACAGGTAAGCCTCTTATGTGTGTATGCGCAGTTAGTTTCACATATAACATGTGAGCAGCAAAAATATTGCTGCCTTCTCTGAAGACGTGAAGTAGCAAAACCGCAATGAACGCTCTCTTAATTCGTCCCGATCCTCTGCTTAAATAGCGCTTGTTTGGTTTTCCTCTCATGGACTAGCAACAAGACGCAATTTTCTTGCAATATATTTACTCTAGGTTTACAGGTCTCAGGCCATAGCAACAAGCGGCCGTATGACTTATTTATCAAACAAACACGCGGTCATATGACGATGCTGTTGCTTCCTTCGTGTCAAGTGTTTCTCTTGCAGATGAATGACTAAAGCCAGGTGTTTATGTGAACGCTTGCACAGTTTAAGCTGATGTATTGCCACGTCTAAAAACAGCTGTAGCTTGGCTTAGTGTACAGGTGGGCGCGTAGAGCACCCTACACTGCAGTATGCGAAGGCTGGCTACAGTATGCCAGAGAGCACGCCATCCAATTATTCACTTCCAGTGCAGGAGCGTTTGTCGGGGCGGGAAAGTGTGTACACGTATAGCCAGTTTAATGACGTAGTTCACTTCGCCAACCATCCTGTTTTCAGCATCATGACACTGATACACTCTGACCATGTAACGAAGAACAGTTTCTTGTTTCATCCGCCAACTAGAGCCTGGATTTAAAGGCCACCTTGCCGATGTTTTACGAGGGTACATTTCGTAGAAGCGCAATCTCCCTGTGTCAACAGAAGTTCTTCGTGCACGGTTCTCTGCAGCAAGAAATTTAACACGGCGCATGGTGTCATTTAGAGCAATGAGTGTGGTTGTGCGTACTCAACGCGTTTATTAAACCTTAGCCTATGTAGAGAGAAACATAAGAGAAACAATGGTGAATGATACAGTGAGAGAGAGCCGTATAACTAGAGGTGCAAAGGTAGAGATAACATGCACTGCATGCAGAGCTGTTGCCACAGCGAATTAGGTTGCGTATGGTTTTAAGAACATCGACTAATCGAAATCCAGCATTATATATTGGGGTGAAAAAAATTCTGCAGATCCCACGTAACGTGGGAGTCGATGTTATGCGAAGCATGCGGCGGGTAGGTGACTGTGACTTAACTTTTTTTACTGAGGCGACACGTTACAAATGACGCTAAAGATTTGTATAAACTTTATACGCACATATATATTTGAAGAGCCGCATATGTGCTATAAACCAGTTGTTTACGGTTGGGGTCGGCAACATGGGACGCCACCCTCCTCCAAGGGGATGCTCGCACCATCGCTGTCACTAAGCTCCAACAGAATCGTCGATACTAAATGCTGAGTCGGGGAGGATGTCTGTACGTTGTGGGCTTTTCTTTTTGAAGGAGTACTGACATGATTTTGAGGCACCCCGAAAGGGGCACTTTTCGTTTCCATGGTTATGCACTCTAAACGCTCACCGCGCACCGGAGCCAGACAACACGTACAAAATACTTTACTTTGATGTTAATGTTTTCGGCGCCCAGCATCTGCAAGCGAGCCGCGACGCAATGGACATCATAAAGACGAGTCGACACAGTTTGGTGGGTTTGCGAACTCTGTGTCCTGCATGCAGCCTAAATCGCAGAAAGCACTGTTGGAGTCGCTGGACGACAATTCACTCATCATTGTTCACGTGAACCACGTGTGGTTGACAATTAGCGATAGAGCTGCTGCTGGTATGTCCTGAACTGCCGTCTTCCCGTGACGTCAGACATGTGTTTACACGTCACTGCGAAACCGTCCTCTCGTTACCGAAACCAAAATCGCTTTTTTAACGCGAAAGTGTTTTACCCCCTCCGGGGTCCACCAAGACTTTCAGTGACGTATTTCCGTCACGGAAATGACGTCAAAAAATTTACGCGATCAGATGTCAAAGAAAAAAAAATCACAGCATATCCACGGAGTGAATGATGATGAGTGGGCGAAGCTGCGGAGGTTCATCGGTAAACCGTGAATCTTCCGTGAATTCTCCCAGTACATCATCACCACGTGAGATCGGGCGCGTTTATACTAAATGTTCGATGAGAGTTATGACGACTTGCAGCTCACTTTAATTTTACATGTACGCGTGAATTTTCATGTTTAATCACGCCAGGAGAAATCGCACACACGCAATACCTTGGAGGTCAAAATCCAGTGCCTATATACCGGGTGGTCAGTGAACGGTTGTGCAGCGCGAGCGGTCGGTTTTTTCAATCAAGACGCTGCGCGACGCTGCCTGCGTCGGCGCCGCGAGGCAAGATAGGGGGGGGGGGCGTAGGAGAGGAAAAGAGGGGAAGATAGAGAGGAGAGGGCGATGCATATCACGTACTGTCGCAGCGCATTGTCTTTAGGGAGCCTTCATGTGTGCACGCTACTCCGTTTTTTAAGACTGGTTACACACTACTACGACGAACGGGTGCCGCTATAAGGGCTTCGCCCCTAAAAGTCTGTCAACGGGCATTGAACCAGCGACCGCTCTGTCCGCAACAACAGATGCCGGGCACGCTATCCACTGCGCCACGGTCACAGACTCTAGAGGCTTTACAAACGCGCTTTTATATCTACCACTCTCCCGGTCGGCGGTGTGGTGTAAAGGAATTCGTCATTACTGTGGCCTCCGCGATTAGCAACCTGCAACGCGTTACACGTCCGTCCCACTCGGCGGTTTTCAATAGAAGTTCATTTTGTCATGCATTAACACACCGCGAGGTGGCGATCTTAGCCCAAGCGTCGGAAAATCCTTTAAAGCGTCGTAAAAGTGTCGGCCACGCTCATAGCGTCACGCAAATCCAAACCAAAAATAGCTCTACGACGCGCGCCTGCCTCACCTGGCTATAACACCGCGTTCCCCGCTCACGCGCTCGCCCCGAGAAAAATCGCGGCCGCGCTACCGGGGTGGCACGACGCGCTTTGCGTTTCCCTCTAGACCGGCCGTGGTGTTCAATCACATTTAACATGCCGCGGATGGCGACCAAGTTCTGCGTCCAATATGCAACGCTCTTCTGGCTATCACACCTCGTTCTCTGAACACACTTTCACCCTTTAACTTCTACAGCTACCACAAGGGTTTGTTTGATCATTTAACATGGACGTTAGTCGTCGGGATGGAGATGTACCACCAGTCATCAAAGTGGGTACATCCACGTTAAACGGTGCCATAGCTGCTAGACATCAATATACATTGTGCAAACTCTCTTTATATCAATGTACAGTGAACATTCAGTTACTTCTGTAACAGCACGCTTTACTTTCGTGTTATTCCGATTCCTACGACGGAGGGATCAACCATCTTTTTCTTAATAACGGTATTAAAAATATATTCAATGCATTCCAAAGCACTACGACATTCTTTATAGGGTTCTCCACACCCGTGTTTTTATTTAGAGCAACAAACCGAACATATTTCAAAGTCGTGTGAGTACTCTCCTTTAACCATTTGTAGGTTCGCCTATTTTTTGACATGGCTTTATAAAAACGGGCTGTGGTATATGCATACAAACTACAAAGAAACAGTATAAAACAAATTTCATCAAAAGTAAGCCATTATTTTGCTGGAGAAAAGTCGGACACATATGTCCCGCTGACTCATGACGGTTCCATCAGGCGATCACATCACGGGCTATTTGTGATGAAACGGCCGAAACAAGCGACGCAAAGGAGCACTTCTCAAGTTGTGCAGAGGAACCTTGTGCGCACCTCGCTTCCAGCAGCGGAAGAGCGCCTGCACAATCTCCTTACAAACCATCATAGGGCTGTGTTCTGATCCTGTAAAGCTTGCTTTACCGCACGCAGCAACATTTCTTTGTCAGTTTTGTTGTTCCTTCTTCCGCTGTCAAAATGGTCGAGTAGTGATGTTGTCGCGGAATATCTGCCCACTTTTCAAGAGGTATATGTTATCAAGACAGGGGCGTAGGTGGTAGTGGTAGCAACTTTATTAAGAACTCCGGCAAATTCGTGTCCTTATCTCCTCCCCGCCTCACGGGCTTGCTGGATGGCCCACAATTGATCTTGCAGGTTTGAGCTGTGCAGCGCGGCCGTCCACCGCGCTGCAAGGGGCGTAGGCAGAAATTTTTTTCGGGGAGGCAGCTCCTTGATCTGTAGTTGGGGCCGGGCCGGCAGATGTGGTCGAGTGTCATTTTCTGCTTTGTATGCTATGAAAAAAAAAACTGGGGGGGGAGGGGGGAGATATGTATCAAGAACCGTTCACATGAACGGTTATGGCCAATTAGGCTTAGCGAAGAGCGTGGCATTTGCGCAGAGGACCTTGTTTCGATGCATTTGTCAGTCAAGTTACTGCACAGCTCTACATAAACGCATGATGACTGCGAGCTGCGATTGCCTTTCTAGAAAACCAGAAGAGGAAAAGACTGTCTGGCATTTCGAATAAGAGGCTATTTTTTATCTGAACGGGACGAAAATTCAGAAGCTTCCGAAAAAAATTGAACAATTTTCAAAGACATTGTGGCACTACTGCCACCTTTCGAAACCACGGTAAAACAATTTTTCTCACGTTTACATAGACTTAGGCGAGATGGCAGCCACTTAGTGTTGCGCTAATTATGACAGCTCATGCGGGAGAAAAGTTTTCTGCGGAAGAAAAAAGTAGGAACGTATGTCCCGCTGTCGCACAAAGGGTTAAGGCGAAACCCTTAAATGCATCATAAAACACGAAAGGTCACCGTCGGCGTTAGCACGAGTGGTGCAGAATATCTTGGCGTGATATTGTCAGCCTCCGACGTCCATCACGACGCCGCATGGTTCACAAATATTGACGTCATTGTGACGTCATAGTGACGTCACTTTGGATTGAGTGTGGCCCGGTCATTTCCACGTACAGACATTTAAGAGCTAGTCCTCCCGAATCTGTATACAGCGAAAGGCCGGACACTTTACTCTATTGAGCCTTGAACCTATGTTGAACATGCGAACGTGAGTTCTAAGCCGCGTTACCCGAGTTCAAGAGAGCACGTGTGGATGAAACTCGAGAAAGTTTGCAAACATTTTCAGCCACGATATGAAACATTCTCTCGGCGAACTCAGGAGTCGTCTGCCGAACCCCTCGTTTTTGAATTATTGTTCGACCATTTCTATCACATAGAACCTCTGGTGTCTGAGAGCCGCAGCTCTAAGTTTGTGCTTAAGGGAACACGTGTATAGACTCTTGACAATCCAGGCAGGGCACTGCCTGCTGTCTTCGTGTGGGAGAACTCTCCCTGCAAACTGTTTCAGGCAAAGTGTTTGAGCGTAAAGCGACAGCTGCCTGCGAGAGGAACCAGTTCCTGGCTGTCTTTTAGATGCGAAGTATCTTAAGGTCGAGCTCAATCCGGCGGTGGTGGTGGTGGTGGTGGTGGTGGTGTGCGGCGTGACCACCCTCACTGCGCATGCGCATACCTCTCCACATACCTCCTCTCCACTTCCCCTCGCCATTCCCCTTCCCCTCTACCCCTCTCCCCTTCCCCTCTCCACTCACCCTCTCCACTTTCCCTTTCCACTTTCCCTCTCCCATCCCCCTTTCCACTCTTCCTCTGAAACGCGGGCTAGACATGCCGAAATTCTCTCCTGCACAACGCCGCGATGAGCTCGAGCGCATGCGCGTCCCCTCCCCTTCTCTCTCCTCTCCTACGCTGCCCCCCCCTCTCGCCCGCCTGTCAACCGCGTTCCCCGCTCGCCCTATGAGAATTAACGGCCAGGCTAGATGGAAGACACGACGTGCGTAGCGTCCCTCTTCGCGCTCCACGACACGAGGTCGGTAGCATGCCCAACGAACGCCAACAGAACGCGATCGTGCAAGTGCTCCGGCTTCGCATCGCCTCATGGTCCCCTTTAGCGGGAGATGGCGTATTTTTTTTTTTTTATGGATATATCATTCCGCTGCACGAATTATTTTTACTGCGCTTTGTAAGATGCAATACAGAGCAATTATTATTACTTCGTGTCTGGAACAACAGGATGTACCAGTAAATCCACACACTCACAAGAAAGGGTAGGTGAGGAGAAGCTCAATGAGAATCTGCGCAGCTCTTATGAAAGACCTCAGTGGACCAATGAAAACAGAGAAGACAACTTTTGTATGCGTTGATGCATATTATACTGCAAGGAAAGGGCCAATTATAGTATAGCAACCCGACGATTCTCGCTTATGACTTTGTACGTGCTCGCCCTGTGTGACGTCCCAGTTACCTTTAACCGCATCATGCATTGAGTGGGTTTAATTTGCCATAGCTACGCTGACCCTTTTTGACAGGAGGACGTAGGGAAGGGGACTCTATAATTTTGCGCCGCGTCACATTCATCGGCTTTCATGTAAATCTAAGTACACAAACTCTCTTGCAATCTGCCCCTGGAGATATGAGCTCCGCGGCAAACGGTAGTTCAACCCGCGACCCCGTGAGCAGATGAGAGCTCCATCTCTATTAATTAAGCCCCTATAGTGTCATCGCGGTATTTCCTGTACACTCCTTAACGTGACAGAACGGCGGTCAACTCACGACAAAAAAAAAAAGAGTATTTACCGCTCATAATGCGGCAGCGCACGTCCTATTCTTTGTCGCGAGCCGTGCGGCTATATGAATGCAGACCGCTGGCTCCAGCTGCTGACAGAACACGCCCGAGCCGAGTTCGTGGTACACGACACTGTGCTTGCCTATCCTCGTGCTCTAAAGTTGGCTGACCTGCTGTCACATCCTCACCGGCGGCTCGCCATGCGTCGTCTTGTGGCCTGGCACCTTCTACTGTTCTTGCTCGGGCCAAAGATATCGGTGCTTCAGGCCTACCAGGACGCCACCTACGACGCCATAAAGATGCCCGGGCGCGTTCCGGTCAGTGACCACGCGCTAGAAACATGCACGAGTATATGAAATGAAACCGCTACAAGCATGCAACGTTACAATCTTCAAAGCATCGCATTGGCGTGCTTCCGTCAGGTGCTCTCGTCGGACAGTGAGTGAGTGAGTGAGTGAGTGAGTGAGTGAGTGAGTGAGTGAGTGAGTGAGTGAGTGAGTGAGTGAGTGAGTGAGTGAGTGAGTGAGTGAGTGAGTGAGTGAGTGAGTGAGTGAGTGAGTGAGTGAGTGAGTGAGTGAGTGAGTGAGTGAGTGAGTGAGTGAGTGAGTGAGTGAGCCAGCGAATAAGTGAGTGACAGAGCTCACACCTGAAAACAACTCTATTCGTCTGTCTTTTTAAGCAAAGGTTTTATAACACATATTTCGGCGTCGTACTCGAAAATCACGCACCGGTCAGTGCACAGATATGCGACCCTTGAAGGTGCCCCGGTCTATTGTGCATTTATATTCGTCGTTTTCCAATAATTGATGCTCTCTCGATGGTGGGCTTGTAGGCGATCAGCCGTTTATGACATAGCAGTTTGCTCTTTTGTCAATGCGGCTTGTCATTTCACGTTGACACATTTCATTGTTGCCAAGATATGAATGCGTGACCGTTGTTGTCGCTTGTAACGACTGAAGCCTTCCGCTGCAAAGCACGTGGATGACGGTCCATTTCCTGGCATGGAGCAAGGAAACAATTACGATGCAGCAATGCACAATGAGAAAGAAAGAAAGAAAGAAAGAAAGAAAGAAAGAAAGAAAGAAAGAAAGAAAAAAAGAAAGAAAGGAAACGAAAGAAAGAAAGAAAGAAAGAAAGAGGAAGAGAGAGAAAGTAGTACGTCAGGCACGCACACACAAAGCTTCGCTCGCCCCCATTTTCCTGATTGCGCTAGGGCTCCTGAACTTCACTTTTTTTGGTAGGCGGTCAATTTCAATTTGCTTTCTGCGTTTCCTCCTTCGCTGAAATGAAGCCGAACCATGTTTATCGGTATGATTAGCCCATAATAACGAAATAATTAAAAACGAAGTGAATACTTAAAAAATATGCACAATAATATCTCTGAATGCGCAAGTGCAGATGTCAAATAACATTAGATAATGTAGACGCGATTTCTCCAGTTAGACTCCTAATTGCAGGACCTCCGCGAGCCTGGAGAAAGCAGCCGTCTCCTCAGATTTCTTGTAAAAACAGTTTTTATTGCCCTAAATACACAGGCACTATCGTAAAATATTCTCACGCGATCGCGCCTTCAAGCTGCATCCTAGAATCCCTTGGCAACTGGTGCTATTCTATCGACACTTCCCGAGCGTTTTTCGTCCATGACGGTACAGTGGTGTAAATGAGGGGTCGGCAACCTGAGCCACCGACCTTACAAAAAAAAACACATAATCTCCTCCTACGGGCAACCATGGTGGGATGCGAAAGCATCGCGGGGCGTGCGCATCCAGTTTCCGTTTTTCTTATGTGACTTATGAGACGGTGGTTGTCGAGGCCTTTGAATTACCGCTGTCGACGCTGACGTTTACGTTCGGCTTCCCGAGCCTTCCTCTGCTCTGCGGCGGTGGCGCTGCCGCTGCAACTAGCGCCCACGTTGACGTTGTTAATGGTATTTTGCGCACCGTTGCACAGACAAAGAATGACGGAAGCACAGCGAACCCGCGCTTTCGCAGCCTCGAGATTCGCTTGCCTGCGTTGCCGTTTACGTACAGCTTCGCGAGCGTTCATAGCGCCGTTGCGAAGGAGGGTGCAACGGGAGGGAGCGCGCGCCGCATTATATACAAGCGCACAACTGTGGCGCACGTCAGTTTGCGCACGTCCAGGCCTGATCAGTGCGAAAAGTTTGAGACAGAAAAGGGCCCCATGTAGAAGAATATTATCCAGGTCTTCACTTCCAATGGAAGTGGGCTTAACTTTATATGGAGACCCCTGAAGACCACAAATTGCAGTTCCTTGACCTGAAGTTATTAGGAACGACCATATATGCTGGCAGTACAGTCCTAGGTCTCAGAAAGGGTTACTTCCTTTCAACAGTGCGCATTCCAAACTCGTTAAAAGAGGAATCGCAATGAATTGCCTTCATTTCGCCTTAAAGAAGACGCTTGTGCACCTGTTGAATGAAAGCTTCGACGCTCAGGTGGCGAGGTTGGAAGAAGCCGGGCATCCGTCGGCGCTCATCAGCGCAGTTACAGAGGCATTGCTTCGAAGGATTAAGTGTCCGAGCACAAAAGCTAGCCAAGGCAAGCGAAATCAGCCGATACATGTCATTCCATGTATCCATAAACTGTCACACAACATTAAGAAGATTGCCTCGAGGCAGGATGTTCAAGTTGTGTTTTCTGCACCATGCAAATTGTCAAAAATATGTACAATGACAAGAAAGGATGAGCTGCCACAGTGCACAACACAGCATAGGAACAGATTCACAGAGTGTGTGGCAAATGTTGTCTATGAGATTCCCTTGAGCTGCGGTCGCCGATACATCGGCCAAACAGGAAGGTGCTTCAATGAGCGCGCTAAGGAGCATAACCGAAATGTTCGAAATATGTCCGGAGGCTTTTTAGCGGAGCACTGCAGGAGGTGTGGTTGCTCGCCGCCTTTTCCCGCTACAAAGTTTTTAAAGAAATCAAGTGACAGGACGGAGCGGGAAATTATTGAAGCTTTCTTTATTAACAAATCCTCTGACAACTGCGTAAGCAGGGCTTCCGTCTTACTGAGTGACGCCGAGATTCAGTATCTTAATGGTTTTATTTAGCTTCTACAGTGTTTGACCAATGCATATGTTCATACTTTCTCCCGTTTTTTTTTTACCTTTTTGTTCGTCTTTTTTCTTCGTGTTCTTTTTTTTTTTTCTTGCGCCAGCGGGTTAAATAATTTTACCATTGTGAGCATTGTGATATTGCTGTTAGCAATGTGTTGATAAGTGTCTATTTCTGGGGTTTGTTATCTTGGTATGTTGGTCAACTGGCTCTTGGAAAGAGCAAAAATCAGGTTATTAGTATATCGCGGTTGATAAACCAAAAGTAAAATAAAAAATAAAGCACCGATCATTTCTGTTTGACTACTGATGTGTCCTTTATCAAGTTTAAGCGCATTTATAAGGCAATTGGTTGCAAAATAAATCCAGTTGTAAGTCAGCGCTCGTTTGTGTTGCGTGCTCTTGTCCATTGTCTCAGTTTGCGCTGTGCCTTCCCATTCCCCTTGTCACTTCCTGTTTGAAGGAAATGACAAGGAACGAACAAAGAAAGCATACCAAGTGAAGCAACTAAGAAAAATCACTTGCAGTTGGCATTGTTGCCCATCTTCACACTTAGCCAGATAACGCCTTCACTTCCTGTATCTTAGAATAACAGAGAGCTGAGCTAGTTGGTAAGTATTTTTTGAGAAAATACGAAGTGAAGGAAGGACCTTCCTCCAAATATCTCCAAGTGTGTGTCAAAGGTCACTCCTCCTACTCCCCCCCCCCCAACAGAATGGGCGACTCTCGTCGTATGCGAGTGAAGGTGACGATGAACTGCCTCGAGTTTTTGCGTTGGCACGCCGCTTGTCCGCGGACACGAAAGGGGGGGGGGGGGAGGAGCGGAGGCGAAATGTTTGAGGCCGTGTACTTAGATTTAGGAGCACGGTAAAGAATACCAGACTGTCAAAATTTCCGGAGCCCTCTACTACGGCGTCCCTCATAATGATATCGTAGTTTTCAGACGTGAAACCCCTGTAATTAATAGTATTTCTGAGATGTGCCTCTCAAAGATTTCTGGAATGTGCCTCCTCGCTTAGCGTTTTGTCACCGCTTGGTTAGAATATTTGTACAATCTCAAACCAGGAGGCACCATAAAGGAAGGCCGGTTGAATGTGTCAACCAGGCTGCCAAAAACACTTCTCGAGGGCTACAGATGTCATTGAGTAAATATTCTTCTTGCAGGAGACCACACTGCGGAGGTGCGAAACGATGCTCGTTCACACTGCAGGAGTTCAAGGATTCGTGCTATCATTTTTTGACGGTGAGTACTGAATGTGACCACCTACGTCTTTTGCGTTTCGGCGTTTTAATGCAACCAAAAAATGAACTTGAGATAGAATTTTGCATAAGCACAGTGATTCTGACATAAACAGGCTCGTGAAAAACGAACGCGAAACTCCTTGCGCGAGCGAGCGCAAAGTACAGAGGACCAGCAAAAGATGGACACGGTACATAGGGCTTACTGGTCCTCTGTCTTTTAGGCTGTTTTTATTTCAAATATGCCCTACCAACTCGCCCAAGCATCCACTTTCAACTTCAGTAGAAATTGATAAGTAATCAGTAGACATGTGAACGCAATAAAATTTTTGTTGAGCCTAGTATTTAAGAAGAGAACTTAAGCTAGAAGAGACAAGCACTGGCACTTCTCTCATCTATTCTTTATGGCCCGTCTTGATTTGCGCTGAAGTTGTCTTCTTAAATGTGAACACAACATTCCTGCGTAACGCACTTTAATATTGCACAAGTGTTGAGGATTGGGCGAGTTGGTTCGTCGTACTTGAAATGGAATAGCGCATTACGGGGAAGAAGAAACGGCCTAGCAGACCGACACAAGAGGACAGAGCTGGACAAAGTTGGAAGTTAGCGCTCTGTCCTCTTGTGTCGGTCTGCTAGGCCGTTTCTTCTTCCCCGTAATGCGCTATTCCATTTCAAGCACTTTAATATTGCGCTTTTCATCCTAAACATTTTGCTGATTTCAGAAGTTGATTCGGGAGACAATAACTAAATTACCCAGCAAAAAAAAAGAAAGACGAAAATCTCTGTGTTAGGCGTTGTGACCTGCATCACAATAAAAAAAAAAAACTCGTGCATCAAGATGAAGACGTAATGACTGTATAAAGCTATACTTCTAAGCCAAACAAGTCTCTTACAGTAAAAGCGTATTGTGGCGCGTGTCTGTGTGTCCTCAATTTTATGAATGACTAATCCGGCATATTCCAATGAGTTCCTGCCCGTTACTGTGTAATTCTCCGTAAGGAATATACACCATCAAAGTATAAGTGTTTTCGCTCCAGCGGACTTCGTTTCTTTCGCTGTTTCCTCTGAGCTTGCTTCTACCGATCCTCGGGGTTGGAGGCTTCCCTCTGCTCCCGCGTGGCTTGCGCTTCCTGCTACCAAAGTGCGGGGTTTTCTGGACGAAGTTGGCGCTCCTGCTCTCGTGCGGGCCGCCGCTCGAGCCGCGCTGAGTCTACTATGCGAAAGGCCACGCAGCTCGGAACACGGTGTGGCTCGGAAACACCTGTTCTCATAGGCTATGCCCTCCCTCGGCGCGCATTCTTATCAGCCCGCTCCGGCCTCGTTGCACGACTCATGTGACCTGCGTGGCGAAGCTGATCTGATCCCCTCCTCCCCTGCTCAATGGACCGGGCTCCGGTCCTGCGTGACGCCGGACGGCGAATGGTCGACTTAGAACAGCTCCTGTTAAAAAAAGTACATAGAAAATGGCTGAAATCTAGCATTTAATTGAGACCTAACCACCTATGTAAACTCTAGGATTGCATAGAGCCAACTGACTGCAATATTTTAAAAACGTAAGCGCTGTGGTAATAACAAATAAATCAAAAAAGCCTGCAGTCGTAATTATCTGCTGCTTGTCAAACATCACGGAGCCGTGCCAGCCTTCCGCGATATTCGAGGGAAACATACTCTGATACATAGACGTGCGCACGGAGGGGGCAAGTCTGCCCCACACATTGACCTATTAAGGAAGGGGGGCGGGTGCTGTGATCAACCTCCGCTCCCCATGATGAGGAACCTTGCTCACGCCTATGCTCTGATATTTAAGGCTCGCAAAGTATGTATACTTAGTCAACCTTAGGTATCAGAGTCTGTTGAACCATAGGGATTAACGTGCTATAGCGTAACAAGTGTTACTGCGGAAAATTAGCAAATATTATATTTTAGAAGCCAGAATACGTACGTACACCTCATAATACGCAGGCCACATTTCTCGCGCGTGCACATTCTAGAGCATACTCTAACTTGTCGGCGCAGGAAATCTTGAACGTAGTTTGAAGGAGCCGTCATGCTGGAATTGTCACCACCGTTTTTCTGTGCAGTAAAGATCTTGCGCTGGAGTTTGAGGTCTGGCAGCGGCGTATCGTGGCGGCTAGAATAGCTGCTGCTGGGTAGTACCAGGGGCGTAGCCAGAAATTTTTTTCGGAGGGGGTTCAACCATACTTTATGTATGTTCGTGCGTGCGTTTGTATGTGTGCGTGCCTATATAAGCAAGCAAAACTGAAAAATTTCGGGGGGGGTTTGAACCCCCCCAACCCCCCCCTTGGCTACGCCCCTGGGTAGTACGTAGTAGGCTGGTTAGTAGTGGGCCCTGGCTGTGGCGAAGCCCGTTTCTAGCTTGTGTTTCGCTTCTATTCGCACTTCTTTTCTGGCCTGTTGCTAGTGGGGTAACGATCGTCAGTTGTCAAAGACCACGCAGTGAGCAGGCCGTAGACTATAGTATAACGAAAACGGGCGCTCTGTGTTCTCTGGGACGTAACGTTGGAAGCACAAATAATCGGCGGCACCAATCCGAACGGAAGACCTAGTTCAGCCTCGAAATAGCGTCACAGTCGTTAATGCTGCGTCTTGGGCTGTCACGAGCAAGAAGGCCTGAATTCCAACAACACATTCTACCGAACAAAAACAGCAAGTTGGGCGGTCTGGATTACGTTCATATTTAACGGCGCAAGAGCACACGGACAAAAGGCTCGTGTCCTCTGGTCTCCTCTTTTGCGCTGTTAACCATGGAGGTTCTACCGCTTTCCTTCAAGGCTTCACGAAGCGGAGGGTCGGGCGCACTGCAAAACTGCAGTTCCAGGCACCGGGTAAGCGAAATTTCCGTCACCCTAGTTGCTTTTCCGAATTTGAGGCTTTCTTTCTTAACGGCGAAGCTGTTTACCAAGTTGTTCCTTGTCCGACGAACCAAAAAACTATCATAATCATAAACGGTTGTATGCCACAGAAGTTGGGCAAATCCCACTACCCAATGCGTATCATAAGCTTGTGCCCGTCAGTGTAGGCGATCCGTCCAAGCCAAATGCAATTGTGTTGTCGGCCTGCAGATTGGCACCAAGCTTGCTAGGTACTCCCCCGTCATTAAGGATCGCTTCAGGGGTTTTCACGTCTAGCTCAAACCGACCGTTGTGCCAGCTATCGGTAGCGAGCGGCGGATGGCTCGATGCGGCCAGCGACATTGCATACGACATTGATACGGGAACACATATAGCACGTAGAAAGTTGCGTAACCGAGTCCAACAGCTGGCGTATAAGTACGTGTTCTGACAACCTCGGTCTGCAATTACTTTAAAAAAATGGCTCAAAGTTTGCGCTAAGCCGCTGAAAGCTCGATCCGCAGCGAAGCTGATCGGTTTCATGCACCGTAGCAGCAACGTTCAACTCCGCTACAGCCAAGCTCAAGCAATAGTTCAAGCCAAGTTCTAGCAAAAGTTCAACAACGTTACAGCCAAGTTCAACCTCACTACAGCCAAGTTCTGCATAGATACAGCAATAAATAAACATGAGACCGATCAGCTTCGCTGTGTATAGAGCTTTGCGCGGTTTAGTGCAAGCTTCGAGACATATTTTTTTTCTATATGCGTTGCTAAAATTCGTTGTTCTGCACCTACACGCTCGACGAAAAACCATGAGATCCAGTGCCGAAGACCAAGGCATGCAGGTACCAGTTCTGGGCAACAATAAAAACAATTCGGCCAGTCATTCCGCGTGTGTGTCTGGTGTTCTCAACGGCCTACACTCGGTCTCATCGGCAACACAACGATGTTATAGCGCTGTCATTAAAAACTATTCGAAGTGGACAGCGCTATTCGCATGTTACTGCGGGCTTGTATGCATTGCACCAGTCATTTATCAGCTGCTAAAGGGACAGATGGTCTCTATTACAGCGCAGGCATGACTTCTTGTTTAGCGGCATGCCGTCAACAAAGATCGCAGGAGGCCCACTGTTTCGCCGCAGGCTTAAAAACCGCTGCCGGCGCAACGCGTACCGTGGTACTCTCGAGCAGTTCCATACACATATCTGCTTGTATGTACGTAGTACATACAGTCCTCAAGGAAAAAGATTAGCACAGTGCCCGGGCGGGCCGGAGCCGCACCATCGCGCCACGCGCCGCTGTTGCTCAAGAGCACGCGAGAGCGAGATTGGCGAGATTGCCAAGCACTTTCATTTTCCAAAGCAGGGGTGGCCGGCGGAAAGCAGCCCAATCATGCTGTTGGCCCGTCGGAAAGCCCATATCTTAAAGAAATGCTTGTTCATTGCTTATCGGCAGATGTTGCTATGCAAATGACTTTTTTTTTTCGCTGGAGCTGTGAGCAACCGTACCGCAGTTGCCCCAAAAAAGCTGCTTGTTGGAGTGCTTTCTGCCGGCCACCCCTAATTGAAAATGGAATGTGCTTGGCACTCTCCATGTTGTCGGCGTGCTCGGGAAAAACAGCGCCACGTGTCGCAACCTTGAAGCTCCGGTAACCGGTCACTTGGGGCAAACTTTTTCCGTTGAGACTGTACGTACACATATCGCTGCTGTGCGTTCATTTATTGAAAGAATATTCTTGTGTTTGTGTGCCTGGATATAGCAGCATGCAAACTGTAATAACGTAGCACGTTGGAGTATAGACGATTTTCCGCAGCGGGGCACGGGCGCTGCCATATTTGATCACGTGATCGTAACTGGCCTTCCCCCAGCCAGTTGCCCCAGCCAACGCATTGGGCCAGCGAAGTGGCCGTACTACACAAGCTGGTTGCAGCAGGGTGTAAGCAAGTCACATGCTTGCGCAGCAGAACATAGTTCTACATGTAATCGCCTCAAAGGTGATAACGTTGAGACATTTGCGTTTGTTTGGCACGTACCACGCTACAGCGATAAGCGATATGTTTAATCTACTTCGTATTTATGGTGTATGCCTTTAATTGTTGTATTAGCAACCGCCAGTAACTGGGGTTACTAGCCAACATGGCAGCACCCATGCAGACGCGACAGCCCGCTTCGATCCGAACTCGCGTTTGCTACTCGACCACTGTCCTCACAGCAATAAATAAATGCAGTGGTTCCACTCCTGCGCCAAAGTGCGCCAAATTGTATTTACTGCGCCATCCTGATAATATCGACGAAATTTGCGCCAAACTGCGCCAAAGTCTCGGGTTTGGGGGCGTCTGTCACCGGCAATCGCACCGCCGGCGCGCGTCAGAACATGTGCAGCTCGATCTTGGGGCTGCCAATAAAGTCGCAATCATGAACCAACAATTATTCCACTGAATAAATAGCGCTCACGCGTGCGTTCCGAGTAAGCCACGATGCCCATTCACGGTGCCGAAGCTTCTGTTCTGCAAGTCGGCTCGACGGCCAAAACGCGCTCTCCGCAGAGCTCGTGACGTCTAGGCCTATTAGTAGCAAGAAAGTGCGACGGCGATTCATCGGCGGACGTCGTCTGTTCTAGAAACGCTGCTGATAGCTCGTTTCAAGCGTCGCACGGCACGTAAGGAAAGCAATGTTCAGTAATAACTACATGAGTGCCGCTAAAATGTCTGTCACTTCTGTTTCCGGACATCGCGGAATGAAATCTGGGATCGCTCGCAGTAGATATATGGGACAATATCGAATTTTCCTTGCTTCGCGGTTATGGAAGAGCACGCGGACGGTGGAAACTCATTGACACTTTTCCTCAGATATACTTTATCATGGATCTCATCGAGAACAGCTTTTTCGTAATTCCTTCCGCCAGCACGTCCGGTTTGTAATCACTATGCGGTAAATACCCCCTAGAAGGCCCTGCCCTTTCGAGCTCACGTGCTAGGGTTCCAATTCGAATTTTTGCTTGTTTTTTTTTTTAAATGTCATCTCATTAGTAAAATCATATCTCCTGGTTGAAGCAGCCGCAAATGCGCGGCTGTCAGTAGCGGGCCCGTCGCTGACGGCCCACAGTGAAGCGGCTACGCCATGTTACACGTCCGCCCCTCGCTTTCGAGGGTCAATAGCTAACGGTTTAACAAAACTCAGTTTCGCTTAAAAAGCGAAGCAATGAATGCGATACCAAAAAATTGTATTGTGAAACGAAGTAAGACTAGCAGCTAACTCTTTTGGCTCCGATCTCGCGTAACTCAACAAACGCTGGTTTAAGGGACTATACACGCGCTATCCGCACACCCGCTCCGCACGTGGCGGGACCAACTGCCGCCCGCAAACGGAGGAGGAAGAACCGGAAACGACGCCAATCGTCGCAACACGGGGTACCGGTTTTTTCCTCCTCCGTTTTGCGGGCGGCAGGGTGTCCCGCCACGTGCGGAGCGGGTGTGCGGATAGCGCGTGTATAGTCCCTAAGGGAATATGGCCCCTCCAGGAACCGAAGCGTTTTCTTGCTCTGAGTTCTCTAAACGCGAAGTAAGCGTTTGAGAGCACAGCAAGCTTAAGAGCCGTCTCCTGATGCCTCGAGATAGCGCGCGCGCAAGCGACCTGCGCCCTTCGAACGATGCGGTCCCCCCCCCTTCCGCTCCCCTGGCGTCCCTTCATGCTCCTTACGAAAGACCGGGCGGGGCCGTTTCCTCTCTGCTTGATGAGCAATCGACGGCAGGCCCGCACGCGGGAAGATGTTATCATCACGCGCTGTCCGTGCGGCGGAGACAGACGGCCGGCTAGTTTAATCTCCGCTTCAGCCGCGTTCGTCGCCAGCGCTCGCGAGCTTTTACCCGCGGCTAGAATGCGCGTGGTGATGTTATTAATTTGGACTTTATACGGAAAACTTACGGCGACGGCAAAAATCCGCCGAGAGTGTCCATATAATTGCTGTCGCAAGGGTCAATGTACGGGGCAGATTTTGCCCCCCCCCCTCTTAGGTGATTAGGGGGGGGGGCGCCCCCCTGCCCCTCTGTGTGCACGCCTGTGCTCCTGAGATGATTTTTCCATGAGATTTGCAATGAATCGAAATATTTCTAGCCTTCATAAGAATACTTCGTAATAATACTCGGGTGCTTGAATGTTAATGCAATATGCTTCTGTATCGCACTCCAGCCCATGCTCCTGAGATGATTTTTTCCATGACATTTGCAATGAATCGAAATATTTCTTGCCTTCATAAGAATGCTTCGTAATAATAGTCAGGTGCTTGAATGTTAATGCAATATGCTTCTGTATTGCACTCCAGGATGTAAAATTCGCTGCTCCAAAGTGCTCCCAGATGCAAAATTATCTGCTCCAAAGTGCTCCAAGATGAAGATTTTGCTGCTCCAAAGTGCTCCAAAACGGAAATTTTGCTGCTCCGAAAATTCCTCCAAATCAGAAGTCCTCGGTAGCATCACTGTAAATGGCAAAATCGGCCATCGCTTTGTGTCAGCTCACGCTGGAGAAAAAGCATCAGGTATGCTTTGTCTTTATTATTGCAATCAGCTGTGTTTATGTAGCCATGCCTGCTAAGCCTTGTCTCCGACAATATGAGAATGAATCTTGAAAACACCGACGAGTACATTGCTCTCGAAGCTTCAGGACGCGAATATAAAGCAAATAAATGCGGAGGTTTTGAACTTACGGGTACACAGCGCAGGACGAGGACGTGATAAATTCGAGGCGGAAGGAAACTGCATCCACAGGTGCCGCCATGTTTACTTTTCCGGCGCTGCCGTCTGCTCGCTTTTACTCGCACGCGCGCAGACGCTATGGGAACGCCGAGCAGACGACGCGGATGGAGACATATTGAGCAGCGCTGCCAAAGGCCATGGCAGGGTGATGGCCATGGAGACGGCCACGGCAAGGGAAGGCCACAGTGCGGTGGCGCCATCTAGTTTTTATTGAACAAACCAGCTGCGGAAAATCGTCTATACTCGTGATGGCTAGCGCAAACAAGACACATGACTAGAAGTGTGTCGTGCACATTCTTCTAGATATCGCGCGTGTGTGCCTGGTGTCCCCACGGCCTACTATTGATCTCATCCGTTAGTTGCTAAAGGGATTTGCTTAACTGGCTACTGACAGCGTGCTGAACTTTTCTTGAGCGGCAGGAAGGTACTTGACATTCCGTAATTCCTTGCCGTTATTCAGCCTGCACCCCCTGAAAAAAATCTCCGGCTTCCGATATTTACTACAGGCCATAGCACAACACGAGTGAAAGTGGCGGTTTCCTATTGTAAACGTGCTTTTTGGAGCAGAGCGCTGCCCCAACTTTGCATGACTGGCAGAGGGCGCTCTATAGCACCAGTTTTCAATGATCACGGAGACCATACGGTCTTTATACAGGGCCAAAAAATACCGAGGGTAAGCGAGTACAAGTACCTCGGAGTATGGGTAAATGAGGGGGATATATATATGGAGGTACAAGAGAAAGCATCGGTAGCAAAGGGAAAGAGGAATGCTGCAATTATGAAGCACAGAGCTTTATGGGGATACAATAGGTACGAGGGTGCTTCGAGGGCTGTGGAAGGGTGTGATGGTTCCGGGGCTTACATTTGGGAACTCAGTGGTGTGCATGAAGTCAGAGGTGCAATCAGGAATGGATGTAAATCAAAGGACGGTGGGCCCGCCTCGCGTTGGGCGCTCACGGGAAGACGACAAATGAGGCGGTAAAGGGTGATATGGGATGGACAGGCTTTGAAGTGAGGGAAGCGCAGAGCAAAATGAGATTCGAAGAGAGGCTGAGGAAAATGAAGGAGAGTAGA
Source organism: Rhipicephalus sanguineus (assembly GCF_013339695.2). Classification (NCBI taxonomy): domain Eukaryota; kingdom Metazoa; phylum Arthropoda; class Arachnida; order Ixodida; family Ixodidae; genus Rhipicephalus; species Rhipicephalus sanguineus. The sequence goes on along the minus strand of NC_051179.1, from coordinate 141,357,190 downwards.
TGGGCAGAGAAGGTTTTCAGGTATTTGTATAGAAAAAGCGTTGACACGCAGTGGAGAAAAGAACTAGGAGGCTCACCAGTAAATATACGGCTGGCAGTGCGGGCGATATGGCAACAAGGAGCATAAGCGGAAGGTCAGAGAGGCGGAGAGGACTTATTGGATGACAGCGATGGAAAAGAAGCCGGCTCTGGAGTAACTACCGAAAAGGAAAAAACGAAATAAGGGAGGGAAAGGTTTTATGATAATTCAAGGGGAAGCGCTTTACTGTTTGAAGCAAGGTCGGGCTGCCTTAGAACGCGTAGTTATAAAGCGAGATTTAGTAACGAAGAAGAACAATGTACATGCTGCGGGGGAACTAAGGAAACGATGGAACATGTACTGATTGAATGTGGCGATATTCACCCAGGTATACGTGTGGGCACGAGTCTACATGAAGCCTTGGGTTTTAGGGACAACAATGGAAAGCTGAACACGTCCGCGATAGAAATAAGTAAGAGACGGTTAGAGTATTGGTGGCAGAAAAGTAGAGATAAAGAACAAAAATAAATAATGGCGGAAAAAATAAGGTCATTCTGCCTTAAGAGGCAGAGAGATGGACCGTGAATTTATATTTTTTGGTATAATAACATAGATTTAATCAATGTAGATAAGGTATTAGGCCAAACATGAAACAAGGAAGCTTTTTTTTTTTTTTTTTTTCTTCGAGCCTGGTGGCAGACATGTCACCGCCCCGTTTTAAAGGGGACGCTCATAGCATCCATCACCGAGTCTCCTGGCCAAGGCAACGCTTCCATGTGCCGTTCACATTTAGCAGAAACAAGTTCTTTCTGAGTGTCGTAATTTCTCAAGCGCCTGTGCTGTTTTTATGAAGGCATCTAGTGAAGACAGTCCCTCCAACTTTTCTCGTAACATCAACTCTAAAGAAAACGGCCCGAGGGCTGCGCAGCTCAGCATATATACGAGACCTGCACTGTTTCTCTGCACAGGCACAAGCCAACCAACGTACGGAAGCATCGCTAAGGCCGGCAACCTAATGGCGTCCATTCAGAACGCTGCCGCCCGTGTGCTGCAACCCAATGGCTCGTCGACGACCCTGCGCCAGGTTACCAGTTGGCCGCATCACGGGCCTTCCGCAGTCTGCCTGGTGGTCGGGGCGATTCGCGCCATTCTGGGTGCTCGAGGAGCTGGGTACGGGATTCCTGCGAGACTGGCTGTCCACGCTGCGCAGCTGGCATGTCCTGCCACCCGTGGTGCAGGCACACTTGCTTCTGATGGCTGGTGTCGTGCCGGTGGACGGGTACTTCTTCAAGTACTTCCAGCCGCCACACTTCTACGAGGACGGCCTTGCGGCGTACAACTACGCATCTCTAGGACAGGTGCGTCGCTACGCAATGCACTTGTGTCATTGCCTCATCTATTTTTAAGCGGTCAACACAGTATTGCGTGGCTTAAAGAGCGCGCACTGCGTTAATTATCAGATGGACTTCAATGAAATATATTTTCACAGTTATAATTTCGCAGACAAGGTGTTAAATCAGTGAACTTCGTCATCAAAGATTTTTGCGGATTTTTCAGACACAGGCGTTCCCCCCTTTTTTTTTTCTTTTCAGGCGTGACATTGTGCCCTTCCTAATATTCTTCCGCCTAACATTCTACAGCCAATACCTAACAGTTTCATAAGAGAACAGCAGCACTCATTCCAGTATTTTGCTTGTCTAGCAATGCATGCATGCAGGAACCACGTAGAGGGAGTTTTACACCGAAGATCAGCTCTTCCGGAATTTCAGCAGAACTTTATCTCTCCTTTAACGCCATTATACGGACCGCTTACATGCAAATTCTCTAGGCGTAGAGATAAGGACGCCGAAAGAAAAGGGGACACAGAGAAAGAAGACTCGTGTTTACGTCCCAACATCCATCAAAGATCCCGTCGGGACACACTCGAGAAGTATTTTTCAAGGCATTCGTCTTCCCCGTGTCCCTAGACGATCGAGTCCTACTGTTCTTGTACAAGCCGATTACTGGATTCGAAACTCTTCGTAATAAATTTACCACGTCGCACACTCTTTTTTTTTTCTTATTAAAGAGAACAAAGGGTCAAGGCCATTTATAAAGGTGACAGTCAGGTGGTAAAGTTTGAGTTCGCCACAAGTACAGAGTGACTTCTGAAGGTTCATGTGATACTTCATCGCATCAGCAGGAAGCTCGGGGGCGAATAGAGCGCGGCTTATTAGGACCTACCTTCGGACTTTCTGGAAATTGTTTTTGCGGCCTCTGATCCTTCAGAAAGGGAAGTCGAAATCAAACACCCCGGATCAGAGGGCAATGAATGAATTCAGCATTTCCCGCTCACGCACAGATTATGCCCGCAACAGAAAAGGCACTCTATTTCATCTCCAGTCGTTGCTCACGGCCTTGCCAGGCACATCGCTCGAGAGGGACTTACCCGAGACGTACACGGAGCAGTGGCACGGACTGTCGGGCCCGGAATGACATGACCAGCATCAACTACATGTACTGCTTACACGCCACCAAAAGATCGGTAAGTGAAAATAATTTCAGAGTATTCTATATTCTGCGCCCTGAGATGGAGCATCTAGGCTACACTAAGACCGGAAGGCGGGCTAGTTTTTTTGTTGGGAATGTATATATGTGCTTTCTTATGGAACAAATACCAGTTGTTAGTCTGCGTTGGTCCTTGTGCACTTCTTCGCTTGGTCCTCCCTGCGTGGTGTGCGCAAATTTCCACTTCGCATCTAATAGTGTTAGGCACCTGGCTCGTAGCCTACTTTTTGTTGTTTGTTTTTTTAACACGTACGTGTTTTATGCCGGGCTCCACCAAGACTTAGTGACGTATTTCTGTCAGGGAAAATGACGTCGAAAACTTTTCACGATCAGATGGCAAAGAAAAAAGGTTTCGTCAACGGGCAATTGAACCCACGACGCTGGGCCCGCAACAACAGATGCCGGGCACGCTATCCACCACGCCCGGCATCTGTTAACAGTAAACAGTAACAGTAAACAGTCGGTTACTTCTGTAAGGGCACGCTTTACTTTCGTGTTATTCCGATTCCTATGACGGAGGGATCAACCATGTTTTTTCTCATAATAAAGGGTGACCTTTTACATTGAATATAGACATGTTCACATTTCTCGTAAATTTAGAATGTGTCGCGCTTTTTCGTTGTACTGTTCTTACAGTTCGCAGAAACATCACATTTCACTCTGCACGATTCAGTGTCTAGTTTAAAGAAAATAAAATCTTCATTTTATTTGCGAACAAGGTAGTCGATTCAAAAGCTGCCGTCAGCACATACTTGTGTCAACATCTGATCGCAGTACCCGAAAGCAGCTCATCAGTGACCCTTCCCGCCTGTTCCAGAGCAAGATGCAATACGCGGCAACTCAGTGCCAACACCTGTTGTATTCTGCTGCTCGTTCTCCTTTAGAAAATGCAAGCTCCTACAATAGAGCAGTGGCTTGCTTCCTCACGAGCGTCGGTGCTATGTTCAAAACGTGCTAATGCCCGTCAGTGTTGAAAATTAATTTACCAAATTATAAGTTCGGTCGACCGCTATCGCCTAAGCGCAACTCGAATTGAGTGCGGCGCAGTCACTTCGCTACCAACCTTTCACGCACACCTGGCCAACAACAAAGGCAAAAATGTCATTCTAGCAGCGGCTGCGTGATTGAGTGCTTCGGCCACATCTCACGAATCATTCAGATGTGTAATCAACAAACTGCAACGTCTTATAATTATTGGGAATCAGACGGGACCTTCTATTTATTAGGAATTATCGCAAGCTCTGCGAAGCTACCGAAAAGAACTCTCATTTTAATAGGAGCTACTCTCATTCTAATGAGACCTAGAGCCGTTTCCGGTAATTATCTCACAGTGCGCAGCGCCGCGAAAAGTGTAGGGCCTGCACCGTTCAAGACCAGCTTCACGCCGGGAGGCGCGGACAGAAACACACAGGCGAATGATTGAATTGAGCAACGTTCTTTCACACAATGTGGCGAGTGATGTCGCGAAGCTAGTTATATTTAACCTTGCTGTCTACCTCCATACCAGTTACACTGCAGCTTCATTGCATTCCTATCGACAGATCAAAGACTCTCGTGGCACTTATGCTCTCATTCCACCTAGTACGCACATAACGATGGCAAACTGAAGTGAGCGGCAGTGCGCAAATTGGAAGTGATTCAACTTGTAGCCAGCACATTTATACCAGATCACTTTTCTTTGACAACGTGAAGAGACGCGCTTTTGTGGAAATGTCGGCTTGAGACTGTGGCTGGGCCTTGTTCGCATAGTGCGTGCTGCTGTGTATTTCCAGTAGTGATCATAAATAGCATCTGTCGTGCCTTGATACAATACTATCGTACAATAACTTCGTACCACGAACAGGAGGACGGGGTACTGCCTACGGTGCGGCTGCAAGAGGATGGCCTCAAGGGCAGCGTACTCGAACACCTGGTGGCCACGCGTCTGGCCTTTCTGGCGTTCGCGGACAGTCCGCAAGGCAGTCGGGGCCAACTGCTACCGCACGTCGACCTGCCGCCAGCGGTACTGTTCTTCGTGTTCCACTGCGCGTACAGCTGCCGCCGCGTGGACTCCGTGCGACTGTACCCTCGCGGTGAAGAGTGCATGGTGGTGTTCCGCTGGACATCGCGCTTCACAGACCTCATCCCCTGCGGCCACGACACCCACCGGCAAAGTCGCGCACAGTGCCGGTATCTCTAGGCGTGTTGCGAGCGTACAAGCTGGAACCGCAGATCTCGAGCAGCCTGTGACTTAGCCATAGCGAATACGTGCTGTTTGTTAATATTGCTGTGTAAAGCGATAGCGCTTGTTATTGCATTTGCGCCCCCATATGTTAGTTTTCTGTGAAGTTTTATTCCGCTGCCTAACCCCTGCGTCTGTAAAGAGCGCAATGTGAAATATTATTTGCTTGAAGTACACGTTCATCTCATTTATGAGCCTATGTTTCGTTACCTGTTGCTGATTGACGGTCCGCCGCTATGTCTTTCAAACACTCCTAATAAATACACACGCAGAAACTACATCATCATTTGCTTGTCATGGAAGTATTTATTCTACCGACGTAAAATGTTAGCATTGCCACGAATAACCTTGTCGTCCAAAAAATGTTAATAAACACTACGTGTTAGTTCTTTAGACACCTTTGAAAACGAGACGCATGTGTCTAATGTTTTGCGCCCTGTAACGGTAACATAGCTGCTAATGCTTCTATCAAGACAGGCATATCAGGTGTAACGAAGCGATTCGAGCAAGCCACACTGCTGACCTCGCCCGTTCCGCTTGCTAAAGAACTCATAAGGCTAATTGCGCACCACCTAATTAAAAAAAACAAAGGCAATGAATAAACAGAGACACTGCGTTTCTATCTTTGTCCTGGTTCTTTGTGTGTGCGCAAATAACCTTACTATGAGTTGTTACCAACAAACGCAAATTAGTTCCCTTTTGTGCTGCAAAAGGTTAAGCATGCCAATGCGACGTAGAGTGATGCGATCGTAAAGGTCAGACTGGTTTGCAAGTCAATATGCGCGAGGAAAACGTAGTGTGTCTCAGGGCGCGGTCACAGCAATAGGTGGATAGCAAAACGGCGCGTCGTCTGCTACGGTACTTCCGGTTCGTGGCCTAGCTCGTCGCTGCTTCAAGGTGCCTGCTGTTCAGGAAACACGTGCAGTTATGCGACGCGTTTGTTACTGGTTGTCGAGTGATTGTGTTCCTTAATCATTTTGCGAATGGATACAAGATATTTCGCAGTTTATAAAACAAAGCGATAGGTAGAAATGGGCAAACACGGGGAACGGTGAGAGGCGGGTCTCGAGCACAGCGTGCGAGTGTAGGTATGCGGTTGTGCTTTAAAATACGCAGTAATAGTTTGAAGAAATAGCTTGATTTAATATTTTCGAGCACAAACGGCGCCTACCTCAGAATCGCTCACACATATGAGCACACGTGTGTCTACGTACGTACGTTCCCAAATCACTTAAATAGTTCAGACAAAAGTACACGTACTCTCCCCGATCAAGTACGCCGATACAGTTGCCAACATTTTGACAAATTTATAAAGACTGCCCAGCGCGTAAAATGCCAATGGAACAAAACGGCTGCTCAGTTACTCATATCGTACGACGTAAAACTACCGAAGTCGCTTTTGAAGCAACGAGCTGCATGGTACGGTGCCTCTGGTAATTCGGAAACTTGTAAGCGGGAAGTGCCAATAACTTTACTGGAACTTGAAAGACAAATGTATGTAGAGTGCGCAGCATTTCGCACGCGTTGGAACACAATGTTCGAATGCGCGAGGAAACATCTCACGTAAACGAAGATTCAGATGCCCAAATGAAAAGCCTGAAAACTGCGAGAGTTAATCGTTCACTTATAGAGTAAAAAACATTTCACGATTGGCATTCATTATATCGAACCCACGATTGTATCTTTGCAACACAAAAGTAAATAGATAATTTTACGAGTTCAGCAAAATGAAAACAGTTTGAGCGGATGTTCCATGACACTGTGATGTGCAACAGATTTTTACAGGTCGCAAAACATGTGCTAAAACACCATTTGCTGCGAAACAACATGCATGTGTCCGGAGGTGCACGCCACTTCAACGAAGAAATGGCCGTTCGCACCTTTATAACGATCCCGTAGTGAATGCATTTGGTACTCAACTAAGCTGCGCAGCACTCCAAAGTATTATGCAGTAATTTGTGGGAAAATGGGACCGCGACTGCTAGATGGAACACACAGAAAGCGACAGCACTATAACAACAGTGCCTGTTCGGCGGCACGACGTCTCCAACCGGAAGTTGATGCAGACGGGCGCCGCAGCCCACAATCCTTTGCGAGAGCCAAGGTTTTGCTATCCACCTATTGCGGCGCTCAAGGGGGCATGTCACGTGTTTTATTTATTTATTTATTTCATTTCGCGGGCATCTGCAGGAAGCAAAAGAACACTAACACATAAATTCGGACGTTCTCCAAACCGATGTGCAACTTTCTCATTGAAAATTTTCGCCCATCTTTGTTGCTGCAGAAGTTACTTGGTCAATCTTACCTAACTAAGCAATTAAGCGGAGTACAAAAGATAGTGTTACATTAAGAAATAGTGAGCAACGTGCATTTGGTCGCATCGTCATAAGATGCGTCGGCATATTTTGAAACTCTGGCTAGTGTTAGCTCGGGCACCCTGTATAGCAGAATCCCAGCAAATTAGCTGCACTTGCAGTATGCGTAATATTTTTTATATTATATTTAATACTGTCAACTTGTTTTCCACGTTATAGGCAGGAGTGGATTGTACGAAAGAAAATGTTGAGCAATCTGTGAGGACACTTCGAAACAAATATGTGAAATAAAACTAAAAGCAGTGTTGATCAATCTTTACAGTATGTGAAACACAGGAAACAATACAATCCACTGAAACACACACGATAATATAGGTGAAATTACTGGCAAGAAAATACAGAGATCACAGAGTGAAATTTTGAGAGTTTAGGACAAATCCTACGGTGCCTACGGTGCCTACGGTGCGGCTGCAAGAGGATGGCTTGAGGATGGCTTGACTTATCTTCCACCACTAAGTGATCACTGTATTGTTCATGGTACCTTGGCCAGTTATATAAACGAAAACAAGAAAACTTTAAAATGTTGACACTGTATGACAGAGGTGACTACGCTTCTGTGGCTGATGAACTAGCTGTCTTTCGTGATGTATTCGAAAATCATTATCACTCGCGCTCCATTGAAACTAAGTGCTCAATGTTTAAAAATGAGATGTTACGTCTAACCGCAAAATATATCCCCACCATTACTGTTAAAGAGCGAGCACAGTCCCCGCGGTTTAACGGTAAAGTAAGGAAGCTCAACAATGAGAAAAAAAGATTATTCAGATCTGCTAAGCGTTCCATTTCTAACACTGCTTGAGCGAGATACTTCACTGTAGCTGAGGATTATACAACGTAAATCACGCAAGCCAAAAGTCACTTTTTTCGGAACCACGGTACCTTCTTTGCTGCGAAACAATCCCAAACGGTTCTGGAAAACTATAAAAACCGGAGAGACGGACGGCATTTCACTAATCGATCCTAATGCTTGTCCCATTGCCAAAGAGGATGTCGCTATTGTACTAAACAATACCTTTTGCTCAGTGTTCACCCCTGAAACCACTCGGAACCTTCCTTCATTTCTGTACTACGCGCATTCGCTCATGAATTGTATTACATTCCGCCCAATTGGCATTGTTCATGTCATCGACAACTTAAAAAAATTTGTCAGCTGCTGGAACTGACGGTATCAATACCAAGGTGCTCAAAAACACTAAACATGTAACTAGTGTTATATTATCGCTAATATTTCAGCAACCACTAGATACAGGTTCTGTACCAGAGCACTGGCGGAACGGGAAGGTCGTCCCTGTCTTCAAGAAAGGTAGTCGGTCATCTCCTAACAATCACCATCTCATATCCATCACCACTGTCTGTTGCAAAATAATGGAGCATATCATGTACTCTAAAGTAGCTCGTTTTTTGTCTGCTAACAATTTTTCCCATCCCAAATCAGCATGCTTTTCGTCCTGGTCATTCTTGTGAAACTCAACTAGCCCTCTTCCTGAATGAAATTCACTCGAACCTTGATAATAACATCCCCGTTGATGCCATATTTCTTGATTTCGAAAAAGCACTTGATAAGGTTTCCGATCGTCACTTACTGCTTAAACTTTCATGCCTGAACTTAGCCACCTTTGTGCTCAACTGGATTCGCGAATTCTTAACCCATAGCAGGCAGTTTGTTGAAGCTAACTCCTGCAAATCTCCTCTCTCTCGTGTTCACTGTGGCGCTCCACAAGGTACGGTACTAGGCCCCCTCCTCTTTTCAATTTACATTAACGACTTGCCACGTAACATCAACTCCAATATTAGATTATTCGGCGTGCTGTATCACCCTGTAACTAATATCTTATATTTTTTCGTTTTACAGAGAGATCTTAACCCTATACAGGAATGGTGTAAAGACTGGCTAATGTCCCTAAATATTAACAAAACTTTTGTACCGACTTTTCATCGACGTAAAGACTACATCGCTGACACTTACATTCTACACAATTACCCTGTAGCCGCTGCTAACACTACCAAATGTGTTCATATATCATGTGATTTAACATGGTCACCACACATGATTAGCATTACTTACTCAGCTAATCGAGTTCTCGGATACCTTCGTCGCAACCTTGCCTCGGCACCTTCTACTAAACTAATCGTTTATAAAACACTCGAAGGCCTAAACTTGAGTATGCTAACGTCATTTTTGATCTTCATCAAGCTAATCCTTCTACTATGCTCGAATCCATCCAGAACCGTGCTTCTAGATTCATTATCGCGAATTACTCGACTAACATAAGTGTGCCACCAGTCAAATCTCAACTTGACCTTCCTCATCTTGCCACTCGCCGTAAAATTTCACGTTTGTGCCTGTATCATAAGTAATTCCATTCTTTGCCACCAGGCAATGCATTCATCAGACCTGCACATCGGACATCGCGCCATTCTCACCCCAACGCCGTCTATCCCGTACGTTCTAAAACAAAGACCTTCCAGAAGTCATTTTTTCCCTCAGACTGCGCAAGACTGCAACGACCTTCCCGCCCACATCGCGATGTCATCTCAGTTTACCCAATTTAAAACTGCAGTAAAAAGGCATATTTTATCCTTGTAAATGTGATCTACTGCTGTTTTTCTGTTTTTTTTTTGTTATTGGTGGTGCTGTTTTCGCTCTTTTGCTTTCGTTTAATCTATCACGTTTCCTTGCCCACCCCTCATGTAATGTACCTCGGGACCCTTGCGGTACTAATAAACGAATAAACGAACAAAATTAACTACAAGGAAAAAAAAAGGCAAGAATGTGCGAAAGAGCGGATGTTCACACAGTGGTCTGCTCGACAACGAAAAGAGGGGTGTAGTGGCTTTTTTTTCCAATATCGCACGCCATCTGAAAAGCGACAAACGCTATGGGAAACACCTACGGTCATAGATGAGCGAGAGCGTGCATGAACGACAAGACGTTAGTGTCAGTACGACAAGATGTTAGTGTCAGTGTCAGCGTCGAAGAGCCAGTGACCACTGCACTTGCTATGGGAGTACTACAAGGTTGAGTCGATCAAACAAGTTGCCCAGCAGAAGTTTGAGCTTCCCCCGTCTCCAGTAGAACTCTTCAAAAAGAGCAGGAACTGTGAAACACGAACGGATGACATTTGCTAGCCTACGTGGCGTGTTATGGTTAAAATTTATTTATGGTTTATGACGCAATATGGAGAAGACAAGCAAGAAGCAGAATCACGGTACCCGTGCGGTCGGTCCTTTCTTGCTTAACCGGTCGTTATTATCGCTGCAAAACATATAATTTTAAGCCTTTTCCTTGAAGTGAGCAGCACTCGTCAAGGTAACTGCCAGACTTCTACATTACCGTTTTTGAAATGCAAAGCTTTGCGGACCAAAGGCACTTTGACCGTTTGTTTCTATCTAGCTGCCTACGTCAGGACGCTGTGATTGTCGTTTCCTCGAATTGACACATGCCAAACTTGGCATGTGAGGACATGAGTGTATGCCCAAGACAATTAACAGGCCATGATATGAATAACGTGTCACTACTGTCACGTATGTCATGAAACCCTTTCCCTCAGTCACGTACGACGTATAGCCGCTTATACTATGGCCCTTGGAATACGGGTATGTGCCACATTCACAGTCAATATCATCTCAGGAACTGTGAGAACAGACTTTGGAAATCGTAACGCGAGAGCGTTAAGGATCCCGTGTCGCAGAACACGTGATGCTTGTGTCGGGAGCGTTAACGGTGAGCGAAAAATCAGATGGTCGCAAAGAATAAAGGTCAGGGTTCCAGCTGGAATCAAACCAAGGCATTATGCGCGGCAGTCGAGTATTCCACCGCAGAGCCACACCAGTGCTACCAATTGCGTCAAGGAAAGGCCTTGTACAGGCCTCATGTCGGGGCAACGTCAATCTTGGTCGCAGTATTGGCTATCCGCTTTCACAACAATGTAATCAACATTGCGTATTTTTCGATGGAGGCGAAAATGTTTGAGGCCCGTGTACCTAGCTTTAGGTGCCCGTTAAAGAAGCCCAGGTGGTCGAATATTCCGGAGCCCTCCACTACGGCGTCCCTCATAATCATATCGTGGTTTTGGGACGTTAAACACCAGATGATATTATTATCAATAATAAACATTGCATATGTACTCCTATGACTCGGAAAGCTATAATCGACCGTTTCTCGGCCCCGGAGGTATACGCAGACAACTGCCACTTTTGATATGCACATAATCGAACCGTAGCGTGCACTACGTTTCGATAAAACTGACGTCTATGGTGTCACTTGACTGCTGAAGCTACGTAGGGCTATAAGCTACCCTTAGGGCGTCAGTGCAGTCGATATGTAAACGCGACAGCGTTAAAGAGCTCGTTTCGCAGAAATTCCGGTGTCGGTGTCGGCGTCGTTGGTTATGAGCGAAATATCGTGTTGTCGGTGACCGAAAATCTAGAAAGATGCAAATAAAATAAATAACGACAAATATTCGGTTCGAGTGAGAATCGAACCCAGGCCGTCTGCGTGGCAAGCAGGTGCTCTACCACAGAGGTACGCCATTGATTGGAAGTGCATTGAAATTAACTTTCATGCTTCCCAAACAAACGCGTCCTGTGTACATGTGTCACAGTACGAGATGTAATATCGCAGTAAAACAGGGTACAAGCGTGCATTGCTATCGGGAGTCACACTATGTGAATTGCATATCGAGTTGGTGATTTAAAGGCGGCCACCCATTACAAAAGGCACACACATTACTGGGCGTATTCCTTTCAGATTACGCAGCGGGTGCATCGCAACTTCCAAGAAGTATCACGCGCGTAATTGCTGCTGGTTTAAAGCATGCCACCCATTACAAGGGGCATACACATTAGTTCGCGCATTCTCTTACACACACGTAGTGGGTGCAATGTTGTCCTAAAAGTGCTGTTCAGGGCGGAAACCTTTACCTTTTGCTATTCGCCGCGAGATCGGGCTACAGATGTATGGCAGCACCGTCGCCGCGCTAGTGTGGATAGGTGGTCGTCGGCGCGTATACAAACGCACACAACAGCGCTTCGTTGTGAGCGATTTGACCCGATTTCCAGCAAACAAAATGCGTTGACTGCAGCCTTCTGGTAATATGTGTGCTCTTCATTACCGAATTAATGCACGAAGCACGCCGAACGTTACTATTACTTGTGAGAGAAGCGCATCCTGCCAACAAACGGGTTGGTCGCCTTCGGCAACAGTCGGCGTTTTCGCAATGGATGACGTTTTCTTGTTTTATTTATACATGCTTAGCTTGTGTTCCACTTATTGCGCACTGCACTTCCGCGACTAAATTAAGTATTTACTTCTTGTTCATCTGGATACTCCCCAGCAAAAACAAAGCCCGTATTCCTGCACGATGACTTCCAATAGCACTTTGTGCACTGCGTGCTCAAATATTCATCCGCATTTCTCATTCAGTTCTCGATGAAATGTAGGACGGTTTATAGGTTTACTGAGGAAAGCTACGTGGCTGACAGCGTTTTAACGCTACGGAGACGTTTAACACGCACACGCTCGTTTTTATTCCAGTAAGACTACACAAAGGTAACTGTACAGCACGGAACTTTCTTCGATTGATTACATGCACGACAGTAATGGAACAAAGGCCCGAATATTTCACGGGACCAAAGCACGTTTTTCATGCGAATAATGTCCGCTGCCTTCCGTCAATATATAACAACGCAACACAAACGCTCAAGATATGGATTCGCGTGAAATTACTGCGACATAAATGTGAAGTGCGCCGTTTGGATTAATTTTGACCGTCAGGCCTTTTTAACGCATACCTTAATCTAAGTGTACGCGTGTTTTTGTATAAATTTCGCCAGAAATTATAATTGCGCAAGGCAACTCAGTTTTGCGATTTCCGTGGCATTCCATTTTCTGTTCTTTTTAGGGAACAAATTAAGTACCGAAGTGTCAGACATGATAGAAATATTTCTCTGTAGTGGGACCAGGATCGTACACAACTAAAGCTCGTCGCGTAACCTATAAACGACAGTCCCGAAGTTATACACCTAAGCACAATGCGCAAGTGCATGAGAGCCTTTTTTTTACCACCGAGCCGCTAAAAGGTTATATTCAGATGAGATTAAATACTTCTCATCTTTAGGACAACGCGAAGTGCACTTTGCTATGCGCTTGAACCACAGAGCGGCACCTACATTGATATAACTCTCGTGAACGGAGGGTGCGACGACCCCACAAAGCACTCTCGACAAGTGCACTGACTGATCTTATTACAGTACATATACAGCCGATCAGTGCCAAATGCTTCTTTACATCATGATAGGCATACGTACGTGCGGTTAAAGTTGCACTAACGCAACGGAACAAATCGCATTTTGAGGCCCTGCATGACGTACGCGCACATGCAAACACAACGTGGCTAGCAGACGACGCATGGAGCAATCCACACTAGGCGCGGTTCAGCCAGAAGCCGCCAGGCGGCGACTCCGCTCGATCTCGCGGCCAATACGTATGTGCATGTGTCGTGTATGTGGATGTGCGTGTCTGTGTGGCTGGCTGGCTGGCTGGCTGGCTGGGCGAATGAACATAACGACAAGCGAAACAGAACGCGACGAGGAGGCGCCGGATATCTCTATCGCGTTCAACTCTTAAAGGCGAACCTTAAGCGTCCCCCAAATTTTTCGTAAGCCCAATGGTATGCTCACAAGTAATCAAAGTGCGGAGAGACGTCGATCCACGTCGCAACACTGAACTCAAAGCAAAAAGAAAAAAACGGCATAGGCTGCTACTCGTTTTCTGCTTCGCATGACATCGAGTCCTACAATGCTTGGGATCTGTTGGAATTTTTTTTAACTTCTTTCGTTTGGTTTATCTAGGTTCAAAACCGTGCAGGGTCGTGAGTGTCGCTAGATAAGATACACTTGTGGCTGCTTTATTTTCGAAAGCTGATCTCCGCACCGGCTTTCATATCTTCTGCAAGAGCAGGTTAAGATCTGAAACAAATATATATATCTTCTGACAAAGGCAGATGGAATAGACGTACTTGCGTTGCACGCCTTACGTGTACCACAGTCACTCATATTTTGTGCCCATCAATTCGACGGTAGATTGCGCTTGCGCAATGCAGTGTCTATGGGGTAACGAGACGCTCGGTTGCGTCGAGAAACACGCCACCTGGAGCACGGTGATGTATGCACCGTACACGCCGGTATCCTTCCGCAATCAGTAAGCGCCTGTTCTGGCTTTTGTCATGCCCGCGCGGTCGAGGACGCAACGAACTAAAACTGTAGTCAAGTGCCTGTCTTCTTTTCGGGGAATAACAAGCGCCAGCTGCTCGACTCGTAAACAGCTGGCTGCATACGGCGAACCCAACTCAGTTGCACGGAACGCGAGTCGAACACTTTCGCCCTTCTTTCACGGCATTTGTGCATTAAAGCGGTAGAGTATTTCCACCTAAAAGAACTAATAAGGTCTGCAGCACTCGCCTTCTTTACCAATTCGCATTTACGCAACCCTAAAACCACCCTTCAGCTATGATACGCAAGCGGTGTGAATTAATATATAATAATATCTGGGGTTTAACGTCCCAAAACCACGACATGACTATGAGAGACGCCGTAGTGGAGGGCTCCGGAAATTTCGACCAACTGGGGTTCTTTAACGTGCACCTAAATCTAAGTACACGGCCTCAAACATTTTCGCCTCCATCGAAAATGCAGCCGCCGCGGCCGGGATTCGATCCCGCGACCTTCGGGTCAGCAGTCGAGCGCCATAACTATTAGACCACCGTGGTGGGGCAAGCAGTGTGAATTAGTTCTGGTAAAATTTCCGTCTCGGACCTTCACTCAGCTCGTCCATTACTTAAATTATGCTTGCAGCCAGGGTGTTATTCCGCGCTTTCCAAAATACCGTCATACTGTTTATTTGGCCGCGCCTGCGTTTCCAGCTCGACCATCAAACAGGCGCTGATGTTTACATGCTTACTTTAACAGAATGGCAAATTGCGCGCGTTTACGTCACTCCCAGTTCTGAGATACGTTACTCTAGAATACATCGCAAACAAGTGAGTCGGTTCCGCCTATCTCAGGCTCTCATGTAAGCATCATTTAGACAATACCTCTCGTAAACGCTAGCGTCATAAAATCGCGTCATTGGTAGTTTCACTCCGCGGTCGAATGTTGTATCCGTTCTTCTGTCGCAATACTATAATGAGCTTTCGGTCCTGTGCTCTAATATTGCTCTGCTTACACAGTCACTTGCGGAATTCCTGCTTTGTTCTCTTTGCTATACTCTCAATGGACGTCATCCGCCAGTGTAGAGCAAAAAAATTTCGCGACGTCCGATGTATACGTCATGGACGTTTACTTATTCTTTATAGGCGACGCAATTTTTCAACTTTATGTACAATGTCTGATTAAAAAATCCGGCAGATCCCACGCACTGTGGGAATCGATGTAATGCGAAGCAGCCAGCAAAGAGCTGCATACATCGCTTTGTTTATTTTTGAGTCGAATGAAATCATACATGCCATGGCATCTAGTTCACCATATATCGCATGTTTGCCATGCACGCGTGCATGCACAATGTGGTATATACCATGCCAATGAAACGTATATTCTGGTATATACACTGCATGACCGGTGATTTATGTTCATCACGCACTCCTATCATGCAATACCAATTTTGGCATATATCCAGTTATCTAAACGGCCGGAAGCGCACCATAACAGTGTCATGTAAATCATACCGTACATGACATGCATAACATAAGTCGCATGTTAGGACCTGTCATTTATGTTCGTCATACAGTCACATCGCACAATACCAATTTTGGTGCATGTCAATCTAGCGAAACGGCCGCGAGCGCACCATGAGCGTGCCATGTAAATCATGTCATACATGACACGCATGTCATGATTTTCATGTTACCACCTCTAAATTACGTTCGTCATACAGTCGCGTCGTGCAATACCAATTTTGGTGTATATCGAGCCCGCGAAACGGCAGCGAATGCACCATGAGCGTGGCATGTAAATCATGACACACGACATGCATGTCCTGGTTTTCATCTTACCACCTGTTATTCATGTTCTCCATACAGACACACCGCGCAATACCAATTTTGGTGCATATCAACCTAGCGAAGCGGCCGCGAGTGCGTCATAAGCGTGGCATGTAAATTATGTCGCGCATGACACGCGTGTCATGATTTTCATGTTACCACCTCTAATTTACGTTCGTCAAACAGTCGCGTCGCGCAATACCAATTTTGGTGTATATCAACCTAGCGAAGCGGCCGCGAGTGCGTCATGAGCGTGGCATGTAAATTATGTCGCGCATGACACGCGTGTCATGATTTTCATGTTACCACCTCTAATTTACGTTCGTCAAACAGTCGCGTCGCGCAATACCAATTTTGGTGCATATCAACCTAGCGAAACGGCCGCGAGCGCGTCATCAGCGCATGTAAATCATGACATACATGACATCATGTCATGGTTTTCATGTTACCACCTGTTATTCATGTTCTTCATACAGTCACATCGCGCAATACCAATTTTGGTGTATATCAAGCCAGCGAAACGGCCGCGAATGCACCATGAGCGTGGCATGTAAATCATGACATACATGGCATGCTTGTCATGGTTTTCATGTTACCACCTGTTATTCATGTTCTTCATACAGTCACATCGCGCAATACCAATTTTGGTGTATATCAACCTAGCGAAACGGCCGCGAGTGCGTCATGAGCGTGGCATGTAAATTATGCCGTGCATGACACGCGTGTCATGATTTTCATGTTACCACCTCTAATTTACGTTCGTCAAACAGTCGCGTCGCGCAACACCAATTTTGGTGCATATCAACCTAGCGAAACGGCCGCGAGTGCGTCATGAGCGTGGCATGTAAATTATGTCGCGCATGACAGGCGTGTCATGATTTTCATGTTACCACCTCTAATTTACGTTCGTCAAACAGTCGCGTCGCGCAATACCAATTTTGGTGCATATCAACCTAGCGAAACGGCCGCGAGCGCGTCATCAGCGTATGTAAATCATGACATACATGACATCATGTCATGGTTTTCATGTTACCACCTGTTATTCATGTTCTTCATACAGTCACATCGCGCAATACCAATTTTGGTGTATATCAACCTAGCGAAACGGCCGCGAGTGCGTCATGAGCGTGGCATGTAAATCATGACGTGCATATGACACGCGTGTCATGATTTTCATGTTACCACGTGTCAGTTATGTTCGTCATGTCGAAATGTCTCGTCATACCAGTTTTCGTATGTATCCATTCATTTAAACGGCCGCGAGCGCCCCGAGACCATGTCATGTAAATCATGCCGCACATGACATGCGTGTCATGATTTGCACGTTAGGACCTGACATTATGTTCGCCATGAACTCTTGTCACGTCATACCAGTTTTGGTATATATATGAAATTAACGGAATGGCCGCAAGAGCCCCAAGGCCGTGGAATATAAATCATGCTGTTCATGACATGCATGTCATGATTTTCATGTTATGACCTGTCATTTATGTTTGTAATACGGTCATGTTAATTCATACCAATTTTTGTATACATCCGATTACCGAAACGGCCAGGAGAGCACAAAGTCGTAGGCGGCTAGATAGATAGATAGATACGCTGAAACTCGCAGAAGTTCGCTAAGAAATGCTTCGCGTTTAAAAACTGCGCTACAGATAGAGGGGCAAGAGAAGTTAGGGAGGACACGCGTTACGAAGAATACACGTGTGGCCTAGCTCCCCCATCGTAAAATGCGATACTTTCGCTTCACGGAGTTCGTTTTCTTTTGTGTTTTTGTTTTCAATAAATCCGATTGATATTTTGCGCTTGTCCTGTCTACTTCCTAACGTTTGTCCTCCCTACCTTCTGTTGTCCCTGTAATGTTAGCGCAATAAAGTAAAGTACAAAGTTGGGCGAGTTGGTATTGTTAGTGCAGATTGTGAATCACGCAAAACCAACCAGCCGAATACCTCACTTTGCTAATCTACAATGTCACTATTTTCCTATGTAGTTTGTGACGGAAACATATGCATATGATGTTTTTTGTGTGGGCTCATAAGCTAAGAGAGAAAGATGCAGTTGTGGGCTGAAGGAAGGCTCTAAGTTCATCAGGTGCAGAAAAGGGGTTGTTTATCGGATACCGTTAACTTGTGGTAATATGTATATCGGACAAACAGGTCGGCGCATCAATACACGTCTAAAAGAACATATAAGTTCTTTGGGAAAAGAGACTTTTTCGCACTTGTCCAATCACTGCAAATCATGCCACTGTAATCCTGTTTTCAGTGAGACGGACATTTTGTTCGCTCATAATGATAAACTTACACGTGAAGTCACGGAAGCTTTCCATATAAGTAGGTGTGGGATAAAGTGTATCAGTCAAGCATCGGTGGCGCTTACTGATAAAGAAATGTCTTTCTTGAACTGTGGTTAACTTGTAATCTGCTAATATGCCTCATGACTTGCTCCGCGCATGCTTTGTGATGATTAGTTGTGCTTATATGTTTAGTCCCTTTCAAAAAATAAATCAGTTGTGAGTAAGCGCTCGTTTTGTACCTTCTTTCTGTGTCCTCCGTCTTTTGTGCGCGCTAAAAAAGTTTCAACATGAACTCATAAGCTTTCACGTATGGTACACCTCGCTGTTTTGCTGGCTAATCCACGTCTCCGAGATTTGTTTCGACGTTGAGCAAATTGATTCTACAGAGAATAGAAAGCCGCCCCCAGATCAATACAGCAGCTTCTACGCGTCTGTCCCGAGTTCTTTGAAGGGAACGATAAGGTAGTTACCTGAATATGGAAAGCTGCACTCAGCGCTATTTACCTGGATACGGGTGATTGATTGATTGACCTCAATAAGTATTGGCGTCGCCGGGGTCCATATTCATGTCCGCACGATCCAGATCAAACGTGCCCTTGCCTCATCACATAACGAAGTAGATGCACGTCAGGCAACCCGTATTCATCCAGCCTGTTAGTCAAGAGACATCCCGGCCCTCTTATGTCGGCCGTCGGTACAAGTGTGGTACCTGGATGCATGATGAAAAATAACATAAAAAGGCTGCTTACAAAAGCATGCACTTGGCAGAACGCATACTGTAAGCATACTACAATGCTTCAAAACTGCGGAGAGCTGGGCTTTTTAGAGTGGAGCCCACTTTCTTCTGCAAGATGAAGCAACTATAGTATATACAACAAAGTCAAAAGGCTAAGTAACACTTCAAGGTATCCCGTACTGCTTTCTTTATGCTAACATTTTGACGAAGAGGATCCTGTGACTGAAAGCGTCACGTACTTCTCCCACTGGCGCCAATTGGCCGATGCAAACAAAACCTTTAACGTAAGCATCACAAGTTCCTACGCAATCGCGAAGCGGGTAATATGTCAAGTATGACTGCTGGCGTCAAGTAAACGCACAACAGCAGAGTTCCACGCGAACCACTACAAAAAACCGGGGAAAGGTTCTAATAGGGAGTTTCCTTCGCTCGCTCCTTCGCCTAATGCTGCCGGTTACGTAACAGCGCCGTCAGAAAAGCCGACATAAGATAGCTATCCTCCAACGAGATATGACTACATTAAACCATGCATCATGTTTTCTAGGACGTCTACGTTGGCCATATATTGAACAGGTTCTGAACGGCGCGAGCAACACGCCGACAAAAGGCTGAAAAAGGCAAACAGTGCAGCATTGCTGTATAATTATTTCAACATCAACCGAGCTAGCTCGGCTGGCTGTTCTGTCCCTATATTTTCGGACAAACGTCACATTGCAGCGTATATAGTATAAAGATAGATGTAATATGACAGCAGAACTGCGAGGTCGGCCTGAATCCATTTTTCTGACCTGTTACACAGCGTTAGGAAAGGGAGACGGGTAGAAAAGAGAGAGAAGGTGTTGATGATGATTAGGAGGAAGGTGATGATGAAACAAAACCTTGAATGTTCAAAAACTCTTTACAGCATAGTGCGTTTTATAGAAATGAGAACGCAACGTATGGTAAACGCACTTCGTCGAATGAATCAATGAAAATCCCCATAAAACTGTTTCTTTTTTTTGGACTCCGCATGGAACAAAGTTATTTCCTTTCTCATAAAGAGTTGGCTACAATGGTTGAAGTTGACACGGTATACCTGCAGTTGCTGCACTAGCCGTATCCAGATTTTAAGTCCTTTCCTCACTTATACAAAAGCAGTTTTGTGAGCTCTCGTGATAAATAAAGCTTTCTGGCGTAAGAGCCAACAGTGGCCAATGAGAGCCAGACACATGTCACGAATCGAACGCGACATTAGAAATGTGGAATGTCACACGCCTATAGATATTCCCAAAACGACTCGCTGTGTAAATGCGCGAAATACGAGTGCAATGAAAGTGCGATAAAAAAAAGTGTGGAAACGACACGTTCCCAGTTCATTTATTTGTGCCGACAGGCTTTGGAAGGGACGTGTGCGATGACTTTAAAGTTTTTATTTCGGAATGATCGCAACATGAAAAAATTACACCATTTTCCGCTAAAGGGATCCATGAGGCGATGCGAAGCCGGAGCACTTGCACGATCGCGTTCCGTTGGCGTTCGTTGCGCATGCTACCGACCTCGGTCGGATTGTTATCGAACCAAAATCGTTCGCACACATTGCAACTGTGCCCGAAGCTCCTGTTGAGGAATTCGCGCTGGAACCGGGCGTCGGCACCGTCGAAGCACGAGCGTTGAAGTTGTCTAGCGAGGCGTTCTGCACGGGCGTTGGACTCGCGTCGTCTGTCCGCAGCCGACGCGTTCGCTCGACACTGACGCTTGACTTCGACGTCAGCGTTGCGTACGGCGGGGTTCGCTTGCCGACGCTGCCCTTGCGTTTCGGCATGTCGAGCCCGCGTTTCATCCGTAGCAGTTTCCAGCCGACGTTGCCGTTTGCGCTGGGCTTCCCTAGCCCGGAGCTCGGGGTCCGCTTGCCGACGTTTTCGTTGCGCTTCGGCGCGTCGAGCCTTCCGCTGCTCCACCCTCTGCTGCGCGACCTTGGCAGGCGTTAAGTGGAGAGGGGGAGTGGAGAGGAGGTGTATAGTGAGAGTTTGGGCATGCGCAGTAAGGGTGGTCACGCCGCACACCACGACCGGACTGAACTCCGCCGTAAGATGCTTCGCATCTAAAACACCGCCCAAGCACGGTTAAGCAGCGAAGCTGAAACATGCGTTCCTGGCGTTTATCGCTGCTTTAATTCCTACGGTTCGTAAAAGCCTTTCTCAATTATTGGTTACGTCCGGCCGTAGATCGTAACTGCTTACTGCCGCCCATGTGTTTCCTTCTTCATTTCTAGTGGACCAGTGATGAGTAGCGGGATTCGCAGAGTTACTACAATACTTGCTGGAGGGAACTCTGGCGCTAGTGTCTATGGGAGCTGCAGCGCATGGCGCTTCAGCCAGCACGGGAATGATGGGTAGTACACGGATTTGTCTAAACTTCGTTCTTTTGTCTCTGTTTTGCTCCGCGTCGCCTGCATCCGCTTTGTCGCAAAACGAAGTTCAGCAGAAGTCAGCAGTTCCACTTCACCACTTTAACCCTTTTAGGCTTTCCAATGAAAACCTGGTCACGAAGTTCACAACGGTCTATTTTTTTTATCCGAAAGGAACGCCAAAACACAGCAATAAGCAAAGCCACAAGTGTGTTCGAAGCCGCAAGCACGAACATTACGCAAATCCGTGTACTACCCATCATTCCCATGGTGGCTGAACGATCGCAGCGCCAGAGTTCCCTCTAGATATTTTGGGAAACTCTTTGGCGGGATTGGCCTAATTTCCGTGGCCATACGTTTTTGCCTGCAGACGTCTCCTTCATGATTAGTGGACCAGTGGTGAGTAGGGGGAACTTTCCCGATTTCTGGCGCACCTACGCGTTAGGGATTTTTGCGCACGTAGAACGTAGGAATTTTGGTTTCGCCTAGCCATACGCAGCTCCGGTGTACAACAGTGTTAGGCATAGCAGAGCTAGTTGCCAAAATGCCTTAAAGGCGAGCATTGAACAGCATGTACTCTTCATGCGAATGCCGCAACATCACCTTCCACTCCGCAGTCGCGATACAGGTTGCATCCACGTACAGCCTGCCGCATGCCAGTCGCATTCAGAAATTATAATTGATATTTTTGGGGACTATAAACCAGCTGGCTACGACTGAGACTTGCTTAAAAAAAGAAACAAAAGAAGGATGACCCTATTTTTAGGTCTGGCCGTCGCATGCCGCCAATTTCCCACAGGGTGGGTGCCCTCCAAAGCGACTACAAACTTCGTTCTGCCGAGCACCAGGCCCGTAAGTACGCTTGTCCCTATTCTACCGGTATGTACCCGGTGGCAGCAATTCTCTGCCTCCTACAGCGGCGGCGGATGCTCAACCATTTCACCAAGGCTGTGGTGGGTTAAAGTGCGCCCAGGGGCCTTTACAGAACCTTATGGGGCCACCGTTCGATATGAGTACCCATTAACAACCAAAGCATTACCAAAAAAAGGTCATCCCCTTTTTTTGTTAATATTTTGGTTGTTAATGGGTACTCATCTCGAAAGGACAAGCACTTGCGACCTGGTGCTTGGCAGAACGAAGTTCATGGACCCTTGGGAGGGCACCCACCCTTTGGGAAATTGGCGGCATGGGACCGCCAGACTTAAAAATAAGGTGATCCTACTTTCTTCTTTGTTTCTTCTTTTTTGATGCTTCGCAATAAGCCATGGCAAAAGCCAGCCGTGGCTTCTGCAAATTCAATTGCTGTATCGACATCCTAGCCTAGTGTGATTTCCTATTGCACAAAGTAGAACGTTGTGCTACTAGAAATTCGAGCCCCTTTCTGGTGTTATTCGGCCGTTATGGGGATATTGCAGGCGAAGGTGCAAAATGCTGAAGTCAGAGACGGCTCTTATTACGCGGCTTTATTCTTGGCTCTGTTTAATACCGGTGTCACACGGTCACTTTTGATTGGGATCGGGCCTGATCGGGATGAAATTTCTTGATCGTGATTGGTTCCTTTACGCAAGCTGCAGAAGGGAGCTGATCACTGTTCGTAAATAGGATCCCAACTGGGCCTAATCGCAATCAGTAGTGCACCGTGTGACACCGGTATTCGTCGCCTCGCGATCTTAAGGAAGTGTGAACCCATTCATTTAGGTCTCTCTCAGTGCACATAAGTGGAGCTCGCGACATAAGTGTGATGCGTCCCCTATGAGCTACAATATGCGTGAAGGCAGTGATGAAGTGTCGCTTGAGGAACCTAGTCGACAAAGCAGGAGAGCGCGCCAACGTTGCCAGCACGGCAACGCGATATTGCGATTGCTTCTGCTGTTGTAATTTTCGACCAATTTGAGGAATTCTCGCCGTAGAACTTTTCCTGCACGGTGCCCTATAAACCACCGAAATGTTTAATCGGACCTGCTCGAGGAACTATTGAGGTCACATTCTCTTGAACAGTAAAGCGGCTAACGCAGGGTACCGATGATCAAGAGGGCCGGGTACCGTTGTCATTTCATTTATACCAGTGCGTACGTAGTTTATTGGCTGTGTGAACAGATGCGTCGCAATGGTGCACAAGCGACGAGCATCACTACGACAGAGTTGTGCATCTTATAAAAAATTCATCAAATAACTGCCTATGTACAATAGGGGCCGCGGTACTGTGAATCGTGCCCGTGTGTGACGCTACAATCCGTGATGTGACAGTGACATATTTGCTGTGAACTTTCCCAGGTCTAAGCCGTCTTCGTCGCCATCGTGCAGCAGGCCTGTTCGGCCGCCCTACCTTGCACTCTGAATCCACGAACGATACCATTGTTGACTCTTGGACTTTCTGCACTGATCTAATCTGTCCGCGTATCTCTCACATGGTATTTTACTACGCCTTTTGCTATAAATAATAACACGCAAGTGCTGTGATTGCATAATATAATAATAATATCTGGGGTTTAAAGTCCCAAAACCACGATATGATTATGCGAGACGCCGTAGTAGAGGGCTTCAGAAATTTCGACCACGTGGGGTTCTTTGACGTGAACCTAATTCTGAGTACACGGGCCTCAAACACTTTCTAAAGACAACAAGAAATCTCCAACCAGAAGGTTTATTTTAAGAAACCCGACGTTTCAAAGCCTGACCGGCTTCTTCTTCAGGAGTAAAGCGGCTGAAGAACACCCCTGAAGAAGAAGCCGGTCAGGCTTTGAAACGTCGGGTTTCTTAAAATAAACCTTCTGGTTGTCTGTCTTGGATCTTAATCATGAACCAACTCGCCCAAGCAGCCGTTTTAGCAAAGTTTTAGCGGAGATTTCTCTTTTTGTTTTTAGTCTATCACCCAACCAGGCAGACTTCTGCCGAACGTTTACCTTTAACTCAAACATTTTCGCATCCATCCAAAATGCAGCCGCCGCAGCCGGGATTCGATCCCGCGACCTTCGGGTCAGCAGTCGAGCGCCATAACCACCTAGACCACCGTGGCGGTGCTGTGATTACATAAATTGCTCTTGGAAATGCGGTATTCCACATTGATGTTTACGCGCTCTTGGTACTGAGGCCCATTACGCGATAACAGCTTTGTCTGTCTTAGAACATTTTTAGCTGCATGTATAGAGTTTTGCTCAACATCATTTAATTTTTATGTCTATTTTATTTAAAAGCTGGGGAAAAAGTACCGCCCTTGAATATTGAAGCAGTGGTGTATTTCAAAATACAGTGACAAAATATCATGAATGCTGTAGTCGCTGATGTGTGCGATCTTAGTTCAGTTTACATAATTGCGGTATTTTTTTTTTTGTGGGTGAAAAGTACTCGTAATGTTGGTTGTTAAAGTTTCTGAATATTAGTTACAGTTAAAATGTTCTGGAATTCTAAGGCAATTTTTAAAATAGTTGCCTCACTATTCTAATACAATTCGAATGTCATTCGGTTCGCTTTCGTATTAAATTAGGTGTCATCACTTTGAATAATAATAATATCTGCGTTTGACAGGCCAAAACCTAGATATGATTATGAGGCACGCCGCAGTGGAGGGCTCAGGAAATTTCGACCATCTTGTGTTGTTTAACGTGCACTGACATCACACAGTAAAGGGGCCTCTAGCATTTGGCATCCATCGAAATGTGACCGTCGCGGCCGGGATCTAACCCGCGACCTTCGGGTCAGCAGCCGAACACCGTAACCGCTACATCACCGCAGCGGACCTGTCATCACTTTTCGATTCGTATTCCATTCGGTTCTAAATTCACTATTCGCACACCGCTAATGATTACAAGAGGTTCACCTTTGGTGCCTGTGAAACAACTACCGTAAGTGAGAGTGCCCACTCCATCGCCTATGCACAATAACATCCTCAGGAACAACTGCCTGTATTATGTCACAGCGTTTGTTACAACGTGGTCAAGTTTTGATATAATGGTTTGCCTGCACACGTGAATAACGCTGAGTCAGCTTTCTGGAAATATATTTTTGCTCGAGTTTACGCAGTCATCGAAAGTTTAAAGCCTTTCCCACTTGTTTCTTTTATTTTTTTTTTTTTGCTGTTTCACTTTGTCGAAAAATAATTCAAGTGAGAACGTCTGCACCATTTCCTGCCCTGTTTGTTGAAACATCCCAACAACGGAGTTCACTATACGAGACTTCCGGCAATAAATTTTATCCGCTCTATTTCAAAACACCGATTTTTTTATAAATACTTAACTAATAAAGTGCCGATGATGGTAGTGCTCAATGTGAAATTTTTATGCAATATGCTATAACGGTTTCTTAGTGAGAATGGGCAGCATCATACGCAGGCGCAACTCAACATGCGAGGCCCCAATTTTTCTGCACAAATCAAGGGGGACAAACAGGCGAGTGTTCCAGTTGCGCGATATAGGGTGTCGCGAATCGAAAATACGCGGGGCAGTAGGCGCTTGCTCGCTGACGTTAAGCAACGTTGTAAAATGGCGATTTTTGTTTGTTATTAGGCAAAGGCAGTTTCATGGAAAACCATTAGATCCCTTTAGAGGATGTGTGTCGTTATCCAAGGGAAGCAGTATCAGCGCCTGTCTTTAACATTTAATAAAATTTACGATGCGTACGCTCAGCGTGTTTTAGATTCAATTGCACGTCCTTTCATTGGCTTGTTCGGGTTGAAAGACAGTGATTAACAGAAAAGTAAGTATCGCTTTTAAATAAATATTTTCCGCCACGATTTCGTTCGAAGAAAGCATTATTTATATAACAAAGTGGCTGTGCTTCAAGCCATACCTCGTATAGGACTGACTTCCCATATTCAAGTTCGGGCACTGCCGTCATGCCGTGGCGCCTGCTGGGAAACTCGAAAAGACAGTGGAGCAAGGTTCTAAAGGTAATATTGTATGAAACAACTATCTCCCAACAGCCCAGAAGGCATCGTGGCGATGCCTAGGAAAACAATGATGAAAAGTTTTAAACAGGTGTGCTATAGCCGGTCAGGGTCGTGTCTATTTTCAAGTGGGCACACTTGTCACGATGCAGACTGCGCTGTTCGATGGCGACTCCACTACGCAAGACAGGTGATTGAGCTAAACGACAACGTCACAAACCGAAAAAAAAGAGGCAACAGAGCACACAGTTTTCAGCTCCATCACCACAGCCGTCGCAATATGCGCGATACGCTCCACGCAGCATGTTGCAATGCCGCTCCGAGTGACTCAAAGGTAACAAGACGCACCTGCGGCAAACACGTGGGCAGTACCCACTTGAATTTTTGTAAAGCCTGGGTTATCCCTCGATTCCGGTGCTGAGGCTTTGTTTCGCAGGAGCGACAGTCAGTGATGGAAGCCAACGGCAAGTTGTGAGTGCAACGTTCCAATATTTATTTCAGATGTTGTCTGTCATTAACAGAATCAGGCCATCCTATATCCTCCGCAGCAGGAAGGCCCTTCCGAGTGATCTTTATTCTGCAGTGTCCTGCCCGAGTAGATTATATTTTATGCCCAAAATTTTCTAAATTTCGTCCTTTCACCAAACCCTTTGCCGTCCACAGCAGCGCTTCGCGTCTCTTGTTATCTATTCTGTCGCTATAATTGACCGTCGGTTACCCGTGCCTCCGATGGCGTCACCTACCCAGATACATTTCCTTGTCTTAATGCCAACTAAGATATCGGCGACGTTTGACATACTCTACTGTCCTCATTTCCCTTAATCCTACGTCTATAATTTTCAGTTATGCAGCGTAAAACCTACGCCACATACCACACGTGTTTTGTACGACGTGGAAATTGATAGTGTTCATGCGAAAAAAAAAAAAAAAACCTATGAAAAGTTCAAAGTGCAAGCCGGCTTTAGAGCTTACGCGAGTCGTCTGCAGCGTAATATTGTCTGGAATTTCCGCTATCATTTCGTAATAGTTGGAGCTCATGTGCTTCGTGGCTTTCTATGCCCCGAATTACGTTTACGTAAGAAAAATTCATACAGCTGCAAAATGCTGTGCTACCTTACTGTCTCCATTGCCATGTATCCACTCCGGAAATCGAAATCCTGGGCTTCATACTGGAGTTTACGATTACCTCTTCATTCTGGCCCAGCACATCTTCTATGCTTCCCTCAGTTAAGGACAATATTATTAAGCCTTTAATATGGACGCACAAAAGTCACTGCTTCTCGCCTTAGATGAAGTAAACATAAGTTGGCGTTTACTGCGCTGATATAGCGAAACCGAAGTGGCCAAAAGCAATATCAACCGAGTTTTCATGGCAGGGCTCCGGCGATATAAGTCTGTGCATGTTACTGCTGCGTGACAGCAAAGCCGTCGTGGTGAATGTTCCAACCGAAGCCAGTAATCGAAGCGAAGAAGGAAGCACTCCTCGATCGATTTAGGGCGGTCACCTGATGGTGGTGAACACCCTTCGCCCACGCTCAGAAGTCTCATAAGACCTATCTTAAATAGTAAGAAAAAGTAAAAAAAAAACCGCGCGGTCTTTGTACTTTGGATTTACAGAAATTTCATGCATAGTAAATCTGACGGTTCTAACAGATTGTCGTTCTTTCTTGTTTTTTTTTTAAGTTATTTCTCGCTTCAAATCGGCCAAGTTCACTAACTTGCGCAGCGGAAAGAGACGAAGGCCGAAGTACAATTAACTTTTTTTTTCCAATAAGGTTGGCACGTGTTCACTCCAGATCATTGAGCGAACAGAGGTCATGAACTGGCTTTTGTATTTTTATACATCGAAGAAGTGAGCTCACTTGTCTTTCACCTTTCTTATCTTTCGCACAAATTATTGGGACAGTCTACACAATTATTTAAGACAGTCCGGACAGGCATACCTTCCCAGTGTTTCGCATTTTATAGCGTAAGCTGTTATGAGTTTACAACAACAGCGGATATTGGTGGCGATGTTGTGCGCCGCCACCGTTGTCCGCGCAGCCATCGCGCGCAATTAGAAAGAAAAAAATGTTTGAATCGGAATTGACCCCAGGCATTCTGCGTAGCAGTCAAGCATTCTGCCCCAGACCCATGCCAGTGCTTAGAACTTTGGAAAAAAAAATCTATGCAGGTGACATTGCGGGCAAAAAGTCGCGTTAACAGATATAATATTGCGTGGCAAAAGGGGAGAACGAATAGGCGGTCTGATGCTCGACAAGGGTAACAATTTGGACTTGTTGGCGCTGTGCTACAAGCGATTTTACGGCTGGAATGCTGCACATTATATACAAAGGGTTCCGCCATAATTCGTCCTCATCATCAGCCACAACATCAAAAAAGTGGGCAGCTATGTAAGTGAACATGCAAGAACATGATGAATTATGGCGTAGTGGCCACTTCGCAACCGTACTAGCACTAGGCGCCCTCACAACGGGCACGAAGGCCGCTCCTCCACCTTACGCTGTCACTGTGCCGCGTGTTCCGCGGAAGCCTGGCGTTTTTTACAGTTCCATTACAAATCGTATACCCTATATAATTTGCAATGCCATCGCGTTCTTCGCTCCACCGCGAGAACTTTGCACCCAATTGTTTCAAACATAGGCGTGCGCAGGGTTCCCCATTAGGGGGGGGGGCAAAGGTTCACCACAGCGCCCCCCACCCTACTAAGTCAATGTATGCGGAAGATTTTGCGCCCCCCCCCCTCTTAGGTGACTAGAAGGGTCAATGTACGCATCGGATTTTGCGCCCCCCTCTTAGATGATTAGGGGGGGGCGGCCGCCCCCCCTGCCCCCCCCTGTGCGCACGCCTATGGTTTCAAATCAACTTGCTTCAGCCCACACAATGTGTAAAGTAGTACGTATCGCCAGGGGAGTAGCAAGAGTAAATGGCACACAAGGCGAAAACAAGAAACTCCCGTGAGATCAGATACTGGCTGTTAGGTCTAGGCACAGGCAAATTTCGTTGTAGGACGTAGATCACTCAAACTTCTAGGCCGGCTCGTCATGCCAGTGGTTATACGCTAAGGCCAACGAAAGACAATGCTTAGCTTAAGAAAGCTTTATATTCGGCGAGATGGTGCATATAGCGCGCGAAAATATACATTCCCATAGAACGAGAGACAGAGCACGGTGCCTTCTTAGTTGGCGTCAAGGAGCAAATTACAAGCAAGTTCGTAGAGAGAGTACGCAACGAAAGTTGAGGTGACAGGTACACAATCTAACCATCAGCATCGCTGTCTCCTATGACTACTTTGTTAATATAATTAATTAACATTTTGTTTTTCTTTTATTAATTTGTACGTTTTTGAATAAGTGCTCTTCGTCTGGTGTGTCTGGGGCTTGGGTGTGCGTGTGTGCTTTGCGCTTCGGGTGTCATTTCTAGAATCGAAAAGATTTCTAGCACTGTTACGTTAATCGGGCTTATGGGCAACCGTATATTGTGACCAACTTCAGGGATAAAATGTGCGTACAGCACGTACTTGTAGGCCCTGGCAATCCGGTTAGTAAACACACGAGATTAGAGACTAAGTCCGCATTTTTCGACTTGATACGGCCGTGTGTCTATTTCCTGGCGTCTCTGTTTACCTGCCTCAGTAACTTTCGCGTTACAATACGGTTCACCCGTACAGGAAGTGCAGGAAGCAAGAATGACTCTTCTTTCCGACAAAAATGACCTGCTGCGCTGCATTTGATTCCATTGTTAGAATGAATGGTGTTGGCAATTTCTGCTGCATTACGTCACTTTCTGAATCCGCAATTTTAACTTTTGTAGCTTCATAAGGTGCGTTTCTTGCCCTACTGTGATAAAGTATGCGCCGATCGAGTGTTTGTTGCATTCCATTTCATTTCATTTCATTTTATTACCTTGAAAGCCCAACATGGGCAATACATAAAGGGTGGGTTTACATGTGTTCATTATACAATAGTTGGAAATAACATTCGTGAAGCTTTTAGATATTGTTCGTTTTGCTGCTGTAATTGGCAAATCCGTATATTCCTGCTTACGTCACATGGCAGTGAACAACGAAAGAAGAGGAACTTCGGAGCCAGCACTCCCAGAATAATGCGCATACACAACCTATAAAGCGGTCGAGAGGACGACCGCCGCCGCGGCTCAATTGGTAGAGCATCGGAAGCGTTATTTAAATATTGCAGGTTCGGTCCCTGCCGGCGGCAAGTTGTCTTTTTTGTCCGCATCACTTCCTTCACATTTATGTCATAACTACTACAAATAACGTCCCCTACACTTGCGCTGTCTTGACAGTCTGTTGGTGATAGTGAACAGCCATTACTAACACCTCATTCTTTATTTACTCCTAATTTACACAGATAATTTAACCCGCTCAAAAAAGCACATTGTAGAACCATGATTAAACAATCCAAGAAAAATGAAAGCACTGTTAACATACCGAATATAGAAAATATTTGCTGTGAACGATCAGGTGAAGACCTAAGCCAAGAGACGTACGCAATGTGCTGACAAGTTTCGGCGCAACGTGGTCAAAGTTATTGCGGACGCAGAGTATGTTCATTCATAGAGCTTTGGTACAATACGGGCCACACCTGCTGTTTTCACGCCGTTCGACCGCATCCTGCCGACACTCATCCCGTGATTTACAGCGCCGGGTTACAGCGATATCCAGTGGGCCCACGTGCGCCTGGCTAGTAAGGTTGGCCAGATGCCAAACAAATTCTGTAAAGCAAGAGTAAAGCGATACCTATGCTGCGCTTTTCGTCTGACCTGCACACAAATTTCTTAGTATTCAATTTTTTATGTGCGCAGTTATATCTGTGCGGAAAAAAAAAATATCAGTACATTCGTGTTACTTGTTTCTTTCTTAATCTCCCTTCTGACACCTCTACAGAAATATGGGCTTTAACCATGCAGCTAGGCAAACAACTAACACAAATTTGAAATCGATTACGAACCAGAACTGAAGCTAATCTGAAGGTTGGTCGGTGTAACCAAACGTTTGGTGGACGGCAGCACTTCGCTACATCTTGTTAACGTTTCGCATACTTTGCGCATCGTACTTTTTACTTCAGCTAGAGTGTACTAGAACAGGGGAGCGCTCAGAGCGAGCTGCCAAAAGTGAAGTCAAAGCAGGGTCAAGCCCCTTGTAGCACTACAATCTTTAGCTGCAATGTGTCGTCGCTGAAAGAGTCCCTGCAGCACTTTTCTATGTAACCATCGAATGGCCTAAATTAAGGAGTTTATTGCCTCGTGAATTGACCGCAGCAAAAATTTTTAGAACCAGTCAAGTACGCGCGGAGTTAAAGAGATTTCTCACACGCTCTAATTGCTTTCTGTCTTCTCTCGTCCCTACAAGAGCACTGGAAGCTAAGCAGCGAGGAATGGCACGGCTGAACGAAGTTACACCACAGTGGTGCATAGGTAGAATGCCCGCTTCCCACCTAAAAGACCCGGGTTTTTGTTGCACCTGTAAATGGTGGGTTTGTAATGCCACTTGTTACAGATGTATTGGTTTTCTTTTCTTTGTTTCTTAAAGCTAACTTCAGTTGCTTTTCCTTGTCACAAAAAGTAGCGTGAAATGTCGAGTAAAATACGAGACTTTGAGAGTTAGCGCAATTATTTGCTGCGCCACCGCGCGAACTTCAACAAAATTCACAGCATATCCACGAAGTGAATGATGATGAAGAAGCTTGCTCTTGAGGTTAAATCCAGTAAACCGTAAATTCTCTGTACATATGCTCGATCATCATCATATAAAAATGTGACACGAGAGTTGTTGTGGTGTGATTATATATTATATATAATATTTTATACACAATGTTTATAATTTGCATATCGATGCACTATAACACAAATTCACATATTGATGTATTATATACATTTTGTTCAAGAGCTTACTTACGTATCACATAAGCTTCGGGGAACGTTTTCGTTTTAGTGTAAAGGCTTCTTCTGCTTCGCGGGCTCTCAGCTCGAAGTCCGCTTGTGCTTGCGCCCGCTTCGCTGCGGCCTCGCGGGCCCGTACCGCCTCGGGGTCCGTTTGTCGACGAGCCCGTTTAGCTTCGGCATCGCGAGCCATCGCTGATGCCGCCGCCTCGGTGCTGTTAGTGGCTTGTGCTTGCTGTCGGCGCTGGCGCCTCTCTTCGGCCTCGCGAGCTCTCACCGCAAGGTCTTGGTGGCGAGCCCGCGCAGCTGCTGCATTGCGAGCCCTTCGTGCTGCTTCCCTTGGCTTTTTTGTGTTTTTTTTTGTTTTTGGGTGCGTGCTCCACCGAGAGCGGAGCACGCGCCCTTGAATCAACGAAAGGCACAGCTGCGCCTCTAGCGGGAACAATGAGAACTAGCGTACACGGCAGGAGGGACAAGGGACAACCCCACAGCAAAATGACCAAGCTCTTAAAACGTAAAGTATGGCCTGCGAGATTTCTGTCAGTGCAAGAGGCGGCCTGCGTGTGTTCCATGCGCTGCTCTCGGTTGCCGAGCCCTGGCTCACAGGAAAAGAATAACTGAACGCAGTCGACATTCGCTCAGCGGGAAACGGCGAAGGTTTGAATTATGTGGTGCGGTGGCGCTGGCAATATTTACGCTCACTGTCAAATTTCTTTTATTTTACTTCACATTTCGAGTTACCTTCTATCACAAAGCGTAGTAATTCAAACTAGTTTTAACCCTTTCAGCCCTCGATTTTTTATTTTGGTCGGGGACATTTTTTGTGTTTGTTTTCCTAATAGTTATGTCCTCAGAAGACCACGAACGAAAAATTGAGCCAGTGGTGCAATTATTAATGGATTTACAGACATGACACCAAATTAGGTCATCAGGGCTCAGCGGTTCGGAAATGAGAAAAATGGCATCTTTTTTTCCCGCTATTCACTAGAGCACACAAAATGTGAACCACGTCTCATCTTTCACTGTGATACTCATTCAAACAGCTTCGGTACGTCGACTCGAAAATTGCGCTTAGCCGCCTCAGCTGACCCGCCACGGCGTCACCCATGACTTCGGTCAAGCTTCTTCTTCACTACGGCTCCCAGCTCCACAAGCATGTCACCATTTTGGTGTCAAACACAGTGGGGATCATTGAAGAAGTATTCCCCCAGGAATCGCGAGTTTTGGTTTCATTTCCGAGGTGCTAGGGGAAATGTTGTGTCATGGTGTCAATTGACACCGCCAGGGCCGAAAGGGTTAAGAAACAAAAAAGCCCTGTACAACTCTAACAAGTTACCTAAAGAAAAAAAATCACAATATCCACGGAGTGAATGATGATGAGTGGGCGAAGCTGCGGAGGTTCATCGGTAAACCGTGAATCTTCCGTGAATTCTTCCCAGTACCTCATCACCGACGTGAGATCGGGCGCGTTTATACTAAAGGTTCGATGAGTTATGACGACTTGCAGCTCACTTTAATTTTACATGTACGCTGTGAATTTTCATTGTTTAGAAAACCATTGCTTTAGAAAACATCTGGCGTCTTTCGTTAAGCAGCTGGCGTCTTTTCGTTTTGCTTTAGAAACATCTGGCGTTCTTCCGTTTTGCTTTTACAAAACATCTGGCGTCTTTCGTTGGTCTATTTCATCAATGAACGGCGTTTTGAACAAAATTTTTATTGTTTAATCACGCACAGGATAAATCTCACCAGGCACTACCTTGGAGGTAAAGAATGGCTGCTAATGGGAATGAGAGACAGAAGAAGTCGGCTTTTAGCTACCGCTGCGAATTTTTTATTGTTCAACAACGCACAGGAAAAATCTCCCACCGGCACCACCTTGGAGGTCAAAGCGTAAGACTGGTTACGCACTACGACTACGACTACGAGGGACGAACGGGTGCCGCCTTAAGGAGCTTCGCCCCTAAAAAAGTAACACCACCTACAGCTGCAACAGCTGCACCTACAGCTGCAACTATTTCGGTGGAGCCGCGCGCAAATCTTATGTGACGACACATTGCAGGCTACTGATCGCAGCGCCACAAGGGGCTTTACCCTCTTTTGGCTTCACTTCCTGTTCATTGGTGCTGTGGCCGTTCCGAGAACACCCCCTCCCCCCTGTTCTAGTACACTCTACTTCACCTACTGCTAAATACAAGAACAGCAGCTGCAACAGCGACATCCATAGTTTTCAACCAATTAATCAAGAGGATCGGTATTGAATGTACTATCGCGTGGTGGGTCTGGGATAATATTGCATCAAGAGAAACCAAATGAAGTTCGTTTTTACTTTTCGTTCCGTGGAAGTACGCGTCAACACGGTGGAAGCCGACGCGGTAGTTATTGCATTAGAGAGTTTGAGAATTGGGGCCCCAAGGAGCTTGGGGACCCAAGAAGCTCGCGAGCCGCCAGGGCGCATGCGCAGAACCCAAGCCAGTCTTGGGTTCTTGCGCTCGCGTTGACCCGAGACGCAAAAATTGAAAACTAGCGTGGGGCCCCAAGGCGTCTTGGGTCACCAGCGAGAAGACAGACGCAACGCGGGCCACGGCGCAGTATGGCCCGCGTCAAGCCGGTGGCATGATGCGAGCTTCGCGTCCGGGCCTTCAGGTGTCGCCCCCATCGAAACGACGACAGCGCACCGCCGGCAGCGGTAATCGAAACGCCATCTAGGCCTTTTTTTCGCCGATTTTATTTGTAAGACTTCAGGTCAATATGCACAAAAAACCGTTTCTCATTTATTTTATGCTGTCAGAAACGTGTATAGCGCGAAGGCTAAAAAGATTTGAAAGTGACGCGCTTTTGATGGCAGCGCAAACCAGAAAACAGTGACGCCGCACTGGTGGCCGTGAAAGGGACGCGGATATGTTCATATCAGTTACAGACAGTTTGCTGAATACTATGAACGAAGTGGTGCGACATCATGAGCAGCAGAAGTGCAGGGACTTTAGCGGTATACCTTTCTTATACCAGCGAAGGCTTCGTGCAGTTGGATCTATTTATCATCCAACGCTGGACAGCATCTGTGCTCCGGACATCTGTGGTGGGGCTATGCGTAGTACGTACCTTCTTTGCATATAAACGCTTATGCATGCATGTTATTCGCTGGTATACATGCTAAAACGCTACTTACGTGTCTTTCATTTTGAGTAAACATCGATGCAGTCGCAATAAAATAATTTATTGCAGCAAGTTTGTGTGATCAGCGTTGTCACTTCGCTCAGCCTGTATGCGGCAGCACTAGCCTACTAAAGTAAGTATGTAAGATACTTGTGAGTACCTAATGAGTAAGTGACTACTGTGTTAATTATGGAAACGAGAGAAATTCAGCGAGGGTAGAGAAGGGGCTGCCCGAGCGAGCGGGGCCAGCGGCGACGCAGAAGCAGACGACGATGGCATCGTCTGCTATGCGGAACGCCAGGCGCCATATCAAAACGCCCTTGTGCGTTTGAAACATATTTCATTTTATACACAGCTATAAAATCTACAAACAATATTCGTAGTTCTTAAAACTAAATTGCATGTGACAGATCCTAAAAGATTTTTCTGTTGAGAGCAAGATAACATTTTTAATTGTTTTTGCAACTACCGTTAGAATCCAGACGGCGCTACCATCGTGTCCAAATATTCGTCCCCATTGGCTCTATGGACATGTCACTCCCTTGCCCGCGTCTCGCATGATATTAAATTTCGTCACGCGTGGCGCTCCGTGCGCTTGACCCAACGCACCCTGCGTTGGCCTAATTCTCAAACTCTGCTGATCATCCGAACGCAAGAGCAGGCTGCCCAACGCAGCTTGGGGGCCCAGCGTCTTGGGTCCCCAATTCTCAGACTCTCAACTACGAGCTGGCCTATCTTCTGCAGCTGCGCTTGTTCAGGAGCGCTTAACAGCGACAGGAATCTTTTAGAATCAGAAACGTTGACGCGCAGCAAGCGTTCATTCAGTTGTTCCGGGTGCTTCTGCCCAGCGTATCTTAAAGGGACCGACAACTGCCCAGAACATGAAATGAGATGACGGCACTGATGGAAAGATTGTCTGTTGCATTGACTCAAACCAACCGTGTTTATCTCGTGAGAGGTGAATTTATACTTTTATTTCTTCATTGAAAGTCGCGAAAAATGACCTTTGGCGCCTCTGGCGGCAAAATCATAAACGGTCCGATGGAGCCGGTCACGGGACCATTGATTGGTGTATGCGTTCGATGACTTTTCTGTTAGTACTGAAATATTGTTCATTTCTTTATATTAAAAGATATTACTCCATAAAAATGTACATATAGGCCTGCGTTAGTTGTATGCAACAAAGTGGCGCTGCCTTCGCTTGGCGTAGTGATCCCATGCCGGAACAAGCCATCCATGTCACAGGCGCAGGCAACCTTGAGTGCAGGCGCACACAACGCTGTACAAATACCGAGAATGTGTATAACGCCACATCATCTCACTGTAACAGCTTGCTATTTTCAAAAATGGTTGGAAAGCTCAAAATAAAGGTGGTTAAGCATAGCTACAGTAACTCCTGCGAAAGCAGAACAACGACAGCTTTCACAAGGGCTAGCGGCATCGCTATCAATTCTCAGCGTTGCTGGAGCAAGCCTTCATGCGTGTTTAGAGCCTTTCAGATCGAAAAATACTGCTTATAATATAACTACGTGCTTTTAGGATAAACAACTGCAGGTACAAACGCTACGAGGTGTAAGCTTCCTGTCGCGCTGTAAAAAACTGGGTCGAGAAAAATCAGTTGTCGGTCCCTTTAACTTAAAACCTGTTGCAAGTTGCAACCTAGACAAGTAGTAAGTAATTTTCGTAAGCTAATTGCAGGTTTTGTCAGAGATTCATGGGCGAGGTGTTGACAAAATGCGTGCACAGTAACTTTAGCCACCGTGTCTTAAGTTCTGCGTCAAAGCGCCGCCTCGGGTATCGACAACGCTACACCTCCGCGTGCCTACGACCTATATATTTTTATCTTAAACCAAGTTCGCGCTCGTCTAGCGCCCGTGTTGTGTTCTCCTCTTTTGTCCTCGTCTCCTCAAGCGTTTTACATTGTTACTGAGTTACGCATGTGAACAACCGCATATTGAAGTATATTGAAGCAGAAGGAGCTTGATGTGGGCGAGTTGGCGTAGCATACTGAATGAAAAAACGATGCGCAAAAAATACGAGGACAATATGGAACACTTTTTACGCTCCTCTGTTGTAAGTGTTCCTTATCGTCCTCGTGTTTTTTGCGCATCGTTTCTTCATCAAGTTGATTGGCTTGCAGATCGAAGCCCGACATACAGTTCTCTTGCTAATGACAGGCGCGCCGCAACATTTGCGGTGCATGTAAAACATGTCGTCCTCCATCTTGTGTTGCAGTCGGTCTTTCAGAGTGTTCTCGCTGTCGTACCCGAGCCCGGAGGGGAATCCCGCAACTGCCAGGCGCAGATCCGAGTATGGTGGGCGAGAGAACATGGACCGCAACTGGGGCATCGCCGTGGCCGCGGCCGTGGCTTCTTTCTTCAACCTGGCGACGCAGATAAACTCTGGCTTCTTCTTCGTCGCAATTATTGACACCTTCTCCGTGGACCACTCAAACGCCTCGTGGCCGCAGAGCGTTTTCACCATCATGACGTACTCCGGCAGTAAGTAAAAATAGCTAAAATGTACTAAGCAACTCAAAAAACAGCAGCAAACCGGGACAAAAGTAGGGATAGGGAACTGATTGCATTTATATGCCTATTAAAAAGTATCTAAGGTAGAGCCGTAGGAGAATATTGTCACGTGGTCGTGACGTCGATGAAGACAGCAGTCGGCGTTTGCAGGATGAAACTGTTTATTTGGCCGAACTTGTGGCCGGAAAATGAGAACTATAACTACAGCAATACACGCTGTACAAATATAGTGGCGAACAGGGCGTCGTCCGTCGATCAACTGACAAGCGGTCAATCGCGTCGGCTTTTATACAGGCGGTATCGAACTTTCCAGCAATATCGCTGGTGGCGGCGTTATCTCTAGACAAAGCTGGAACGTTCGCGTGCGGGGCGCAATCTTAACAGAACGATCTACTATAGACGTGAAGCTTCTCGAACAATGCTTCGCGGACAGCGTCGAGCGTTGATAACCGTCCCTGCCGGTCAAACCCGAATACATCAAAACAAGACAAGAAGTGGGCGTGGCATAGCCCCCCTCTGAAAAAGCATCGTCCCGATGCTTGTGAAAGAACATAGAAGAGAGAAAAAAACAAGTGCATACAAAATAAATTACAATAACAAAGGAAGAAAAATAGAGTCCCCAGGTTCGCTAACGCGCAAAAAACGGCTTAAGGCGCACGACATGGACGACTTCAGGTCGTGCGCGGCGTCGCTGGGAGTTCGTAATGCCGTCCGGGATCACCTCGTAGTCAAGAGCGCCGAGGCGTCGAAGAACCTTGTATGGCCCGAAGTATCGCCGAAGGAGTTTTTCGCTAAGCCCACGTCGGCGTATCGGCGTCCAGACCCAAACACGGTCGCCGGGCTGGTATTCCGCGAAGCGTCGTCGAAGATTGTAGCGACGGCTGTCGGTGTGTTGCTGGGTCTTGATGCGCAGGCGGGTGAGCTGTCGAGCTTCTTCGGCACGTTGTAAGTAAGCGGCGGCATCGAGGTTTTCTTCGTCGGTGACGTTGGGTAGCATGGCGTCGAGCGTCGTCGCCGGGCTCCTTCCGTAGACCAACTTGTACGGAGTCATCTGCGTCGTTTCTTGGACGGCCGTGTTGTATGCGAAGGTCACATACGGAAGGATGGCATCCCACGTCTTGTGTTCGACGTCGACATACATGGCCAACATGTCAGCGATGGTCTTGTTTAGCCGCTCGGTCAGGCCATTTGTCTGTGTGTGGTACGCTGTGGTCCGGCGGTGGCTTGTTTGGCTGTATCTCAGTATTGCCTGAGTTAGGTCAGCAGTGAACGCCGTACCTCTGTCGGTGATGAGAACTTCTGGGGCGCCATGACGCAGGACGATGTTCTCAACGAAGAACTTCGCTACCTCGGCGGCACTGCCTCTAGGCAGGGCCCTCGTCTCGGCGTAGCGGGTGAGGTAGTCTGTAGCTACGACGATCCATTTGTTTCCGGTATTGGACGTCGGGAACGGACCCAGTAAGTCCATCCCGATTTGCTGGAACGGCCGTCGAGGTGGCTCGATAGGCTGCAGAAGTCCGGCTGGCCTAGTGGGCGGTGTCTTGCGTCGCTGACAGTCCCGGCAGGTCTTCACGTAACGAGTGACGTCGGCGGAAAGGCGCGGCCAGTAGTACTTCTCCTGTATTCTTGCTAGCGTGCGAGAAACACCCAGGTGTCCAGCCGTCGGGTCGTCGTGCAGAGCCTGGAGGACCTCTGGCCGCAATGTCGAGGGTACCACGAGAAGGCTATCGGCTCGAAGCGGTGAGAAGTTCTTCTTTAGGAGAACACCGTTGCGCAAGAAAAATGACGGCAGTCCCCGCGTGAATACCTTCGGAACAACGGTGGTCCTGCCCTCGAGGTATTCCACAAGGCCCCTGAGTTCTGGATCCGTTCGCTGTCGTTCGGCGAAGTCGTCGGCACTTATGATTCCCAAGAAGGAGTCGTCCTCCTTGTCGTCCTGCGGCGGTGGGTCGACGGGGGCGCGAGACAGGCAGTCAGCGTCGGAGTGTTTCCTTCCGGACTTGTAACGACGGTAATGTCGAATTCTTGAAGTCGTAGGCTCCACCGTGCGAGGCGACCTGAAGGGTCCTTCAAGTTAGCTAGCCAACACAATGCGTGGTGGTCGCTCACAACTTTGAAGGGCCTGCCGTAGAGGTAGGGGCGAAACTTGGATGCAGCCCAGATGATCGCTAGGCACTCCTTTTCTGTTGTGGAATAGTTCGTTTCTGCCTTTGATAGCGACCGGCTAGCATAACTGATGACCCTTTCCTGCCCGTCAGTCTTCTGCACAAGGACGGCGCCGAGTCCTACGCTGCTTGCGTCGGTGTGGATTTCCGTATCGGCGTATTCGTCGAAATGTGCTAGTATAGGAGGCATCTGAAGGCGTCGTTTCAGTTCTTCAAATGCTTCGATTTGCGCCGTTTCCACTTGAATGGCACGTCGGTCTTCGTGAGGTGAGTTAGCGGTTCGGCGATTCGAGAAAATTCCTTGACAAAGCGCCTGTAGTAGGCGCACAAGCCGAGAAAACGGCGCACGGCTTTCGTGTCGGTGGGGGGCGGGAAGGCAGCGATGGCAGCTGTTTTCCGCGGGTCTGGGCGAACACGACCCTTGCTGATCACGTGACCCAAAAACAGCAGCTCCTCGTATGCAAAGCGGCACTTTTCAGGCTTCAAGGTGAGGCCAGAAGTCTTGATTGCTTGTAGTACAGTGTCAAGGCGCCGGAGGTGTTCGTCGAAGCTCGAGGCAAACACAATGACGTCGTCCAAGTACACAAGGCAAGTCTGCCACTTCAGTCCAGCCAGCACGGTGTCCATAACGCGCTGGAACGTCGCAGGTGCCGAGCAAAGACCAAAGGGCATAACCTTGAACTCGAAGAGGCCGTCTGGTGTTATAAAGGCAGTCTTCTCTCGGTCTCTCTCGTCGACTTCGATTTGCCAATAGCCGGTCTTGAGGTCCATCGACGAAAAGTACCTCGCGTTGTAGAGTCGATCCAGGGTGTCGTCTATCCGTGGGACAGGGTAGACGTCCTTCTTCGTGATTTTGTTCAGGCGGCGATAATCGACGCAGGAGCGTAGGGTTCCGTCTTTCTTCTTCACTAACACCACGGGTGACGCCCATGGACTCTTCGACGGCTGGATGATGTCGTCGCGTAGCATTTCGTCGACTTGTTTCTTTATGGATTCGCGTTCTCGCGTTGAAACTCTGTACGGGCTCTGCCGGATTGGCCTGGCATTTTCCTCTGTTATGATGCGATGTTTTGCGACTGGGGTCTGGCGGATTCTTGACGATGACGAAAAGCAGTCCCTGTATTTCAAGAGCAGGGTTTTTTTTGAGCTGTTCTTTTTTATGCTTCAAAAGGCTAGGATTAACGTCGAAAACTGGTTGAGAAGCTTGGTTCGTCGGTGTTGGCTCGGAAGAATCGGCGATGGCGAAAGCCATCGAAGTAGCCGTGATTTCTTCGATGTAGGCGACTGTCGTGCCTTTGTTTACGTGCTTATACTCGTTGCTAAAATTTGTGAGCATCACTGTTGCTTTGCCTCCCCGCAACTCTGCTATTCCTCTTGCGACGCAAATCTCGCGGTTAATCAACTGGTGCTGGTCGCCTTCAATGACGCCTTCCAGGTCTGCTACTTTCTGAGAGCCGACGGAAATGATGACGCTGGAGCGAGGAGGAATGGTGACTTGGTCTTCCAGCACATTCAAGGCATGCTTCCCTGGCGGCGTGTACCGCGGTAATGCTTTTTCTGTAGATAGTGTTATCGACTTCGATCTGAGGTCGATGACTGCACCATGAAGGCCTAAGAAGTCC
The DNA here is from genome assembly GCF_013339695.2 of Rhipicephalus sanguineus. NCBI lineage: Eukaryota > Metazoa > Arthropoda > Arachnida > Ixodida > Ixodidae > Rhipicephalus > Rhipicephalus sanguineus. The sequence continues at coordinate 141,315,319 of NC_051179.1, read as the reverse complement.
ATACCAAGGATGACATCTCGGGAGCAATGCTGAAGGACTACAAAGCTTGCGGGATAAATCCGGTTGTTGATGGAGACCCTCGCTGTGCAGATTCCTGCCGGCGTTACTAGGTGACCTCCCGCTGTGCGGATTTCGGGGCCTTCCCAGGCGGTCTTGACTTCTTCAGCTTCGTCGCGAACGGTCCACTGATGACGGAATAGTCGGCTCCAGTATCGACGAGAGCGGTGACGTTGTGGCCGTCGATGAGAACGTCGAGGTCACTCGTTCGTCGCCTACCGTTTCGATTGGTCGCGGCGGTCGGATCATGGCTACGTCGGTTTGTCCCGCTGCTTCGTCGTTGTGTCGTCAGGTCTTCTTCGGGCCGTGAAGTTCGACGTCAGGGCTTCGTTCGGCTTGGGCGTGTCTTTAGATGTCGTTGCGGCGTTGTCGTCGGCGGCGGAGGATCTTCGGTATTTCGTCGTACAGCAACCGCACCTCCATCGGTTGCTGCCCTTAGTTTTCCGGATACGGGCTAGGTGAACCGGCC
>NC_051179.1:141283920-141314693 GCF_013339695.2 Rhipicephalus sanguineus | reverse complement strand
AAAACTGCTCCAAACGGTTGCGTTAGACTGTAAGGCGAAAGCCTTACACGCCCTCATCAAACGCGAAAATTGAACGGCGTCGCACGTTGGCGTCCCTCGTCGGCGGCGTGAACACGAGTGGTGCAAAAAATCATCACCGCGTGGTGGCGTCATATGACGTTATGATGACGTCACAGATCACCAAATTTGTGACGTCATCATATCGTCACGTAACGTGACGTCAATTTGTGACATCTCACGACATTGCTTGGTCAAAGGTGCGCCGATCCCGGACGCAGTGCAAGATAAGGTGAGGTGCAGAAAGCTTGCAATGCCCCCGATCCTGGAGGCATTGCAAAACCACGTTAGCTGCAGAAAGCTTTCGGAGGGGGCGCCGGATGTTTAGTGCATCGACTTAGAAGAAAAAGAAGATGGCTTTCGCCTTCGGGTCGACTAAGACGGATGCATAAGGGACCCCGCAGGTTTTTTTCAATAGTACTGAAGTCTTCGCTTCAAGAAAGCCACTGTGTAACGCGCTGATTATATATACGCATCCATTCGTGCTATGCTTCACATCCTTCGCCACTTTTATTTTACTTTCTTTTTCCTGTGCAGAGTAACAAGCCAGAATGTACTAGCGCAGGCATTTCTCCCTGCCTCATATTACTGAACTCTCTCTTTTTCTCCTGATCCAATAATTGAACCTACTTCAAAATTTTTGCAGTTTGGGAGGAGTATTCCTAATAGGCCGTAGCCGCCGCGAGGTGTGGCATAAACTGGCGTTGGTTGAGTTTCATGATGCAGCAAGAACAGATGTTTCTTGCACGACACGTGCCATAGCAGCCACACAATGCTATCAAGAGGTAAAAAAAAGAAGGAAGCGGGTGGAGAGAAAAAGTGAGCTAGTGGCGAAATGAAATCTGCGAAAAAAAAAGCTGGTATCTGAGTATGGGATCGCGTCACTGCTTCGGGAACTCGCATGCGCGCAGGTGTTCAACACGATGCTCACCTCTCCGTGTAAGCATGTTCCTGACGGAAACGGGCGCAATATCGTTTTGTACCGCAGCGTCGGTGTTTAGTTTTCCTTTCTTCCTGTTTTTTTAGCTAGAGAGTTTGCACGCGAGCACGGCTGAGAGCACGCGTAAATGTATTGCGACACGGCGCGCTACCGAAACACGAGGGAGCAGGTTTGGAAGCGTGACAAGGATAGCTCTGGCCCAAGTGCCACGTGACCGTAGAACAAAACGTTTCAGTATAGACTCAGTGTACGCAGAAGTTTCACTTGAGTGAGTGTCGGAGCGATTCCAACGTTTGAAGTGCCGTTCAAACTATGGTAGCTATTTGCAGTCGCATTGCGTGCATGTTTGACATGTTGATCCCATTTGGCGGCGTTCATTGCTCTATAATTGCAAGCGACCGCAGTAGCCGCATGACCGCAGGGATATCGACGACCGTTAGAGGTTTGAAGCAAGCTTGGATTACAATGCTAGACAGTACACTGAGCTGTAGGCACTGTCGACATGGCTTGATAAATGAGCTTAAAGATTGGCGCTAGCCACAATGTCACAACGGCGGTTTTAATGGCAAGAACGTTTGAAAAACACGAAGCATGAGTTGCTCTAGACACTGTCACTATCTGCCTGGAAAAGTGGTTTTTTGAAGTGAGATTCTTCGGAGACATCGTTTGCTCCCACCTTCCTCTTTGGCTAGAAATAATTTTCGCTCCATTGAACAGGAAGCATTCACGGTATGGCCAAAATACGAAAGTTTCATCCTCATTACTTTGCTTCGAATGAAAATTTTTAAATTATGTTCTTCTACAACTGCGGTATCGGTTCTTCTTGATATCCAGAGGATTCTCAACACTGTAAGCCAGCACCATAGATACAACAAAACGCAGTTTCTTTCAGATTTTGGCACGTTGTAGCTGTAGCTGTAGCATTTGTCGCGAAGGTGACCACGATAGAGGCTAATACATTCTGCAGAATGTTTAACGAGGTCACATTCGCTATAAATCAAATTCATGCGGACATTATGTCATCGATGTTGTTTGTTTGAAGCTTTCTCCTTGTTCTTGTTGTTGACAGAACTATTAGAATAGATACAATACAGTTCTTTTTTTAATCTAAGACGAGCGGGTCGTTTTCCGAAAAAAGTGAAGTTCAAGAAGACAGGCTAATGTGCTACTTGGTAGTAAAAAAATTCAAGGCTTAGAAACATCTGCTATGACTACGATCGCATTGGCTGGCTGTATTTCTCTCTCTCTCTTTCGAATGGACATATGTCATAGACGTAAGTTATGCAGATTGCGTGCTAAAAGCGCTCCATATTTTTTCCTTAATTTCAGGCAAGAAAGTAAGAGGCTTTGATTTTCATTCATTCACTGTTACATGCCCTAGCTTTCACACGAAGTAAGGTAGAAAGATTCCTGCAGATCCCACGTTTTGTACGAGTCTAACTTATGCGAGTAGCCTAGTAGCTGCTTATGCCGCACTTGGGGACATATCTTCTACGTGGATCGGCGTCCTTGTGGGATATCGGTTGTTGTGTGCATATCAAGGAGTTCACCAGGCACGTTGACCACTCTGGCCTTGAATGTGCCGTTGGCGAAACTATTGAGCACCTTTTGTGTTACTGCCCGACAAACGCAAACGAGAGGCTTCACCTCCGCACTGCTTTAAATCAACTGGACGGAAATCACTGTCGAGAATATATTGGGACCATGGGGCTGCCCATCACAGTTCGGAGAGGCAACAAAAGCGCTGTTGCATTTTCTCAAGGATACCGGACTGATTCGCCGTTTGTGATGTCAAACGCGGAACTGTTACGTCGGCTGAAAGAGTGACTTTCCTCTCCTCCTCTATAACTTTCCTTCCCCCTCCTGCCTTCCTCAGTGCAGGGTTGCCAACCGGGCTCAGCCCTGGTTAACCTCCCTGTCTTCTATTATTCTCGCTCTCTGGCGTCTAAAGGGTAGCTCATTGTCTGATGTTACGGCGGCGCTCACGGCACAGCGCTTACGCCATTTTTACAAAAACGAAGTGTAAGCAGTGTTCACGGTTCAACAGCGCAAAAGGACACGGACAAAAGAGGAGACGTTTATTGACGTATGTCTACTGGGGCGAGCAACGTTAGACAATAGCTTGCTGAGTCATAGGTGTACATGCGTAATGTCTGTTACATTATTATAAAAGCAAATAGCCAACAAAAGCAGTCACAATTGGCTTTGGCCCGAAATGACGCCTGTACAGAATCTTCTGCAGGAAGAGTTTCAAGTGCTGGCGTGGCCCAGTGGTTGAGAATGCTTGAATGCCACGTAGAATGCCTGATTTCGATTGCGACTCGAACCGTGATATTTGTTCTTTGCGCTCACCGGGACATTTTTGTTCACCGGCAACGGCACTTAGTCTAGGGTTACCAACCGTCCTGGATTTTGCGGGACTGTCCCGACATTTCAGAGAGCGTCTCGAGTCCCAGTCCCGCGCCGTCTCTGTCGGGACAGCTATATGTCCTGGATTTGTTCTGGATCGCCCAGTTTGAAATTTTTATGGGATCCGACGCACGCCCAACAACGCGCTTCACGCTACCGAACGCGGAGTTCACACTAATTGCAGGCACGAAGCAATTTTGCGGTGGCAAGCGGTGGCCACCAGGGGCCTTAGCCACTTTACCTGAGCTTCCGCGTGAGGTACGACAACTTGTACGAGTAGATTTCACCGTCAAGAGGAAGTGCTGCGAGGAGCACGTAGCCAGCTCAAGTACCACTTCAGAAGGCCGCCACAATAAAGAGTATAAAGAGATTCTTGTGGCCGTGTTGTGCAGCTAAACCGTCGAGGGTCGCGCGAAGATCGTGGCAATGTATCTGTGTGGACGAGACGGCGGCGGCGGCAGAAACGTGCCACATGTCCTGCATAGCCGCAAGAATAGCAGATAGGGCGGTTGTCTGCAGTGCGCCACGGGTTAGGACACGTAGCGACGGGTCGGCCGAACGGAACTGGTGATGACTGAACAGGCACCGGCGAGGGGGAATAAGTTGGCTGACGGGGCGCTCTGGCTGCGACGACCTGTGCGTACGTCAAGGGCGCAGCCTCCAGAGGTGGTGAACGAGGGAAAGGCAAAGCGTCAGTTACCTCTTCTTGGATAGGTTGTCGTATAGCTGGGGCCAGATGATGTGTCTGTGCTGGTTCGGGCGTGCTTGAAAAAATGGAGAGTTGCCGAGCGACCTCCTCACGCACAAACAGTTTTATCTGAGCCAACATGGAATTCTGGTCTCCGAGAGTCAAAGCTGCGATCGAGTCACGATGTTCCAGAAAGCGTCGTGTCTGGGCGCGTTGCTTGCGCAACTCGTCGAAACTCTGGCACAAACTGACCAGTTCGGCTATGGTTTGTGGGTCCTTGGCTAAGAACATCTGGAATGCGTCATCGGCTATTCCCTTGAGAATCTGCTTGATCTTGTCTGCTTCGAGCATCGATGGGTTCACACGCTTGCACAAGTCGACAACGCCCTCAATGTAGCTCGTGAAGTTCTCTCCTGGCTGTTGAGCGCGCTCACGAAGTCGCTGTTCCGCGCGGAGCTTTCGTACAGCGGGGCGGTCGAAGACTTCTGAAAAGGCCGTCTTGAACGAAGCCCAGCTGGTAATATCAGCTTCGTGATTCCGCAACCAAAGACTAGCGACGCCGGCTAAGTAAAAGCTAACGTAAGTCAGCTTAGCCGCATCGTCCCACTTGTTCGCTGCGCTCACCTTGTGGTATGTAGCCAACCACTCCTCAACGTCTTGGTCGTCAGTGCCGCTGAAGATCGGCGGGTGACGCAGTGGCAACACGCCGGGACATGCAGTGGCTGGAATCTGGGAGGTACCTTGGTTGGTGGATTCTTCCGGCATTGCTGACATTGGAGGTAAGGTGCGGCTTCGTAGATCCAGCTTCGAAGGGTACCCAGCACCTCCACCAAATTATAAGGGGGTTTATTAACAAAACCAGAGGCCTGGGTACAGCGGTGTCAAACACTGTAACGCGCGCTCTCGATCGGCTCTTCGTCTTGGTCTTCCACTCCTACTCGATGCTGTCTCGCTGTCTCTCTTCCCCACTACAAGAGAAACAATGGATTTCTCTGTTCATTCTTTTACATCCCCTTTCCCCTTCCCACGTGGAGGGTAGCAAACCGGAGACTGCTTCTGGTTAACCTCCCTGTCTTTCCTTTCTCCCTCTTCTCTCTCTCTCTCTATGGATTTCTCTGGAAGATGCGGCAATGAAGAAAACCGATTTCGTGATTTCGCTGGCTCCCTATGTTAACGTCGCTCTTGTCCTTTGTCTGCTTGTTAAAGGTACTGCTTTTCGCTTTCTTTACACTTTACTAGAATGAACCAACTCAGCGGGAAACACATTCTGCTATGCGCCAAATGAAACGTGAGTGTTTTCGACATGTAGTCCCACCTAAACTGGCTTGAATAAAGACAATCTTCGCCGCCAACGAGGCGATCTACGGAGCACTGTGCAGCGCAAATATTAATCAGGACGAACGCTATGCTTAGCCACGCTGTGCTGCTGCAGACCGCTAATCGCAGGAAAGAACTCACACGGAATGCTTTCGTAGAGTTCATTGAGCTTGGACAAGCGTGTAGCCTACGCTCCATGAGTAATATTGAACTGCATATCCAAAGGTCATATCTACTGATTTCCAGTTACTTCAACGATGACGTTAGGTACCTATGATCTTTTACATTTAAGTACAACTTTATGTAGACCTATCACTAATAAAATTGGAACTGAACGATTTGTAACGGGACGACTTCAAATTAATAATAGTCAGTGAAATATGGGAGTCCGTTATTATTTTACTTACTATTTATTTGGTATCCACAGGGACCATAGAGGCATTATTTGGGGGGAGGGGGTTGAAGAAAAAGAACAGACATGAAAATTGCAGGTTTACATAAATTTGTGCAAATGAAAAATGTACATTACTGTACGCCGACATGAACATACACAGCTGCGTCGAACACAACAACGTCACAGATGTCATATGCTTTGGAAAAACCATCTAAAAGAAACAGAAAGCTCAATGATAATAGTTGATGACAATGCGAAGAATAATTACAACAAGCCGCGGCAGTGGTAAATAGTACAGTACAATGAGAAAAGGGAGCACTACAGGAAAACAACATGATTTACAATTGGGATGCGGTACAGATTATGGCGATTGCCAAGTGTACCCACGATTTTTTCAGGCTTACTGGTCAAAAGATTCAATACAGTTTATCGTAGGAAGGACCGTATCAGTAGAAAAATTCCTACAACTGTGGAAGGAAGTCGATTCCACTGAGTAACTGTTCTCGGAAAAAAAAAGAGTTGCTGAAGCACGCTATGTCGGACCGCAATCCCAGAGCAAATGTGTACAAAGAAGCTAGCTTTCTTCAGGACTATTGTCTAAACCTTGTGTTATGATTCAATATTCTCCTACGGCTCTACTTTGGATACCGCTTAATAGGCATATAAATGAAATCAGTTCCCTGTCCCTACTTTTGTCCCGGTTTGCCGCTGTTTTCTGAGTTGCTTAGCTCATTTTAGCTATTTTTACTTACTGCCGGAGTACGTCATGATGGTGAAAACGCTCTGTGGCCACGAGGCGTTTGAGTGGTCCACGGAGAAGGTGTCAATAATTGCGACGAAGAAGAAACCAGAGTTTATCTGCGTCGCCAGGTTGAAGAAAGAAGCCACGGCCGCGGCCACGGCGATGCCCCAGTTGCGGTCCATGTTCTCTCGCCCTCCATACTCGGATCTGCGCCTGGCAGTTGCGGGCTTTCCCTCCGGGCTCGGGTACGACAGCGAGAACACTCTGAAAGATCGACTGCAACAAAACATGGAGGACGACATATTTTTACGTCCACCGCAAATGTTTCGGCGCGCCTGTCATAAGCAAGAGAACTGTATGTCTGCAAGCCAATCAACTTCATGAAGAAACGATGCGCAAAAAACACGTGGACCATAAGGAACACTTACCACAGAGGAGCGTAAAGTGTGTTCCTTATTGTCCTCGTCTTTTTTTGCGCATCGTTTTTTCATTCAGTATGCTACACCAACTAGCCCACATCAAGCTCCTTCTGCTTCAATATACTTCAATATGCGGTTGTTCACATGCGTAACATAGTAACAATGTAAAACGCTCGAGGAGACGAGGACAAAAGAGGAGAACACAACACGGGCGCTAGACGAGCGCCAACTTGGTTTAAGATGAAGAAATGTAGGTCGTAGGCACGCGGAGGTGTAGCGTTGTCGATACCTGAGGCGGCGCTTTGACGCAGAACTTAAGGCACGGGGGCTAAAGTTACTGTGCACGCATTTTGTCAACACCTCGCCCATGAAACTCTGACGAAACCTGCAATTATCTTACGAAAATTACTTACTACTTGTCTAGGTTGCAACTTGCAACTGGCTTTAAGTTGAGATACGCTGGGCGGAAGCGCCCGGAACAACTAAATAAACGCTTGCTGCGCGTCAAAGTTTCTGATTCTAAAAGATTCCTGTCGCTGTTAAGCGCCCCTGAACAAGCACAGCTGAAGAAGATAGCCGAGCTCGTAGTTAATGCAATAACTACCGCGTCGGCTTCCACCGTGTTGACGCGTAGTTCCACGGAACGAAAAGTAAAAACGAACTTCATTTCGTTTCTCTTGATGCAATACTATCCCAGACCGATCACGCGATATAGTACATTCAATACCGATCCTCTTGATGAATTGGTTGAAAGCTATAGATGTCGCTGTTGCAGCTGCTGTTCTTGTACTTAGCAGTAGGCGAAGTAGAGTGTACTAGAACAGGGAGGGGGGGGGGTGTTCTCGGAACGGCCACAGCACCAATGAACAGGAAGTGAAGCCAAAAGAGGATCAAGCCCCTTGTGGCGCTGCGATCAGTAGCCTGCAATGTGTCGTCACATAAGATTTGCTCGCGGCTCCACCAAAATGGTGCAGAGGTAGAATGCCCGCTTCCCACCTAAAAAACCCGGGTTCCAGTTGCAGCTGTAGGTGGTGTTACATTTTTCTTTAGGTAACTTGTTAGAGCTGTACAGGGCTTTTTTTGTTTCTTAAAACTAGTTTGAATTGCTACGCTTTGTGATAGAAGGTAACTCGAAATGTGAAGTAAAATAAAAGAAATTTGACAGTGAGCGTAAATACTGGAAGCGCCACCGCACCACATAATTCAAACCTTCGCCGTTTCCCGCTGAGCGAATGTCGACTACGTTCAGTTTTTCTTTTCCTGTGAGCGCTGCTCACAGGAGCCATGCGCTGCTCTCGGCAACCGAGAGCAGCGCATGGAACACACGCAGGCCGTCTCTTGTATTGACGAAAATCTCTCAGGCCATACTTTACGTTTTAGGAGTCTGTTCATTTTGCTGGGGGGTTGTCCCTCCTGCCGTGTACGCTAGTTCTCATTGTTCCTGCTAGAGGCGCAGCTGTGCGCTTAGTTGATTCAAGGGCGCGTGCTCCGCTTTCGGTGGAGCACGCACCCAAAAACACTAAAAAACACAAAAAAAACACGGCAGCAGCACGGAGGGCTCGCAATGCAGCAGCTTCGCGGGCTCGCCGCAGAGACCTTGCGGTGAGAGCTCGCGAGGCCGAAGAGAGACGCCAGCGCCGACAGCAAGCACAAGCCACTACCAGCACCGAGGCGGCGGCATGAGCGATGGCTCACTATGCCGAAGCTAAACGGGCTCGTCGACAAACGGACCCCGAGGCGGCACGGGCCCGCGAGGCCGCAGCGAAGCGGGCGCCAAAACAAGCGAACTTCGAGCTGAGAGCCCACGAAGCAGAAGAAGCCATTATACTATAACGAAAACGTTCCCCCGAGCTTATGTGATCCGTAAGTAAGCTCTTGAACAAAAGGTATGTACTACATCAATATGTAAATTGATGTATATAGTGCATCGGTATGTATATTATAAACATTGTGTATATAATGTTATGTATAATATATAATCACACCACAACAACTCTCGTGTCACTTTTTATATGATAATGATTGAGCAGATGAACAGAGGATTCACGGTTTACTGAATCTAACCTCAAGAGCAAGCTCCTTCATCATTCACTTTGTGAATATGCTGTGAATTGCGCGGTGGCGCAGCAAATAATTGCGCTAACTCTCAATGTCTCGTATTTTACTCGACATTTCACGTTACTTTTTGTGACAAGGCAAAGCAACTGAAGTTAGCTTTAAGAAACAAAGAAAAGAAAACCAATACAGCTGTAACAAGTGGCATTACAAACCCACCATTTACAGGTGCAACTAAAACCCGGGCCTTTAAGGTGGGAAGCGGGCATTCTACCTATGCACCACTGTGGTGTAACTTCGTTCAGCCCTGCCATCCCTCGTTGCTTAGCTTCCAGTGCTCTTGTCGGGACGAGAGAAGACAGAAAGCAATTAGAACGTGTAAGAAGTTTCTTTAACGCCGCGCGTACTTGACGGATTCTAAAAATTTTTGCGGCGGTCGATTCACGAGGCAATAAACTCCTTTATTTAGGCCACTCGATGGTTACATGGAAAAGTGTTGCAGGGACTCTTTCAGCGACGACACATTGCAGCTAAAGATTGTAGCGCTACAAGCGGCTAGACCCTGCTTTGACTTCACTTTTGGCAGCTCGCTCTGAGCACTCCCCTGTTCTAGTACACTCTAGCTGAAGTAAAAAGTACGATGCGCAATGTATGCGAAACGTTAACAAGATGTAGCGAAGTGCTGCCGTCCGTTTGGTTACACCGACCAACCTTCACATTAGCTTGAGTTCTGGTTCGTAATCGATTTCAAATTTGTGTTAGTTGTTTGCCTAGCTGCATGTTTAAAGCCCATATTTCTGTAGAGGTGTCAGAAGGAAGATTAAGAAAGAAACAAGTAACACGAATGTACTGATATTTTTTTTCCGCACCGATATAACTGCGTACATAAAAAATTGAATACTATGAAATTTGTGTGCAGGTCAGACGAAAAGCGCAGCATAGGTATCGCTTTGCTCTTGCTTTACAGAATTTGTTTGGCATCTGACCAACCTTACTAGCTAGGCGCACGTGGACCCACTGGATATCGCTGAAACCCGGCGCCGTAAATTACGGGATGAGTGTCGGCAGGATGCGGTCGAACGGCGTGAAAAGAGCAGGTGTGGCCCGTATTGTACCAAAGCTCTATGAATGAACACACTCTGCGTCCGCAATAACTTTCACCACGTTGCGCCGAAACTTGTCAACACCTTGCGTACGTCTCTTGGCTTAGGTCTTCACCTGATCGTTCACAGCAAATATTTTCTATATTCGGTATGTTAACAATGCTTTCATTTTTCTTGGATGGTTTATTCATGGTTATACAATGTGCTTTTTTGAGCGGGTTAAGTTATTTGTCTAAATTGGGAGTAAATAAAGAATGAGGTGTTAGTAATGGCTGTTCACTGTCACCAACAGACTGTCAAGACAGCGCAAGTATAGGGGACGTTATTTGTAGTAGTTATGACATAAATGTGAAGGAAGTGATGTGGACAAAAAGACAACTTGCCGCCGGCAGGGACCGAACCTGCAATATTTAACGCTTCCGATGGTCTACCGATTGAGCCGCGGCGGCTGTCGTCCTCTCAAACTCTTTATAGGTTATATATGCCCATTATTCTGGGAGTGCTGGCTCCGAAGTTCCTCTTCTTTCGTTGTTCACTGTCATGTGACGTAAGCAGGAATATACGGATTTGCGAATTACAGCAGCAAAATGAACAATACCTAAAAGCTTCACGAATGTTATCTCCCACTATTGTATAATGAACATATGTAAACCCACCCTTTATGTATTGCCCATGTTGGGCTTTCAGGGTAATAAAATGAAATGAAATGAAATGGAATGCAACAAACACTCGATCGGCGCATACTTTATCACAGTAGGGCAAGAAACGCACCTTATGAAGCTACAAAAGTGAAAACTACGGATTCAGAAAGTGACGTAATGCAGCAGAAATTGCCAACACCATTCATTCTAACAATGGAATCAAATGCAGCGTAGCAGGTCATGTTTGTCGGAAAGAAGAGTCATTCTCGCTTCCTGCACTTCCTGTACGGGTGAACCGTATCGTAACGCGAAAGTTACCGAGGCAGGTAAACAGAGACGCCAGGAAATAGACACACGGCCGTATCAAGTCGAAAAAAATTCGGCAGATCCCACGCATTGTGGGAATCGGTTTCATGCGAAGCAGTCAGCAAGTACTTCTATGCTATATTTTATGGCTTTGAGCCAGGCGTTACGAGGACGATCGACGTGTTTCCGTAAGTGTTGTAACTGTGTGCACATCGTGGGCTTACCAGGGACGTCGACAACACTGGCGTTTAAAGGGTAACTTATGGTGCGACGTAACGTCAGCCCTCACGTTGGAGTACATACGTCAGTATTATCGAAACTAAGTGCACCTTATGGTACAATCATGTGAATATCATACGTAACTTTCGTTAATGTATTCCTCCGGGGTCGAGCAATGCTTCAGTATAGCTTGCTGAATCATAGGAATACAAATGTAATGTTTACTAAACTGTTGTAAAAGCGGAGCCAACACTGGAACCACAGACGTTAATTTTATATGAAGCCTGTATTGTAGGAGCACATATGTAGTGTTTATTGCTTTCTTGTAAAATTAGATAGCGAGCACCCCAACCACAACTGACGTTGCACCGATATTACACCTGCGTAGGCTATTTTTCCAAAACAGTTTATATACCTGACGTGGTTTAGTGGTAGAATACCTGATTTCCACGCAGAATGCTTGGGTTCGATTCCTGCTGGGATCCTAATTTTGCTTCTTTCAATTCGTAGTGTCAACGCTGCTGATGCAGGTTTTTCTTAACGCTCTCGCATTTAAATTACCAATGTCTGTTCGCGTCGTTCCTAGATAGATATAAAGTGTCAGTCACCTGTGGCGCATACCCGTACACCGTGGCTCGTGGTAAACGGTTATGTGCCACACGTGCCTGGAGAAAAGGGTTCGACGACATACGCGGCAGGATTTTCACGTTATTCATGTGATGACCCGACAATCGTATTCGTAATATCCTCTTAACCTACCACGCCAATTTTGGTCTACACCAAGTTAGGGAGGCGCTCATGAGAGCACCTAGACGTAGGCGGCTAGATAGATAGATAGATAGATACGTAGATAGAAACGCTCAAAGTGCCTAAGGTTCGCTAAGAAATGCTTCGCATTTAAAATGCGGACTTAGTCTCTAATCTCGTGTGTTCACTAACCAGATTGCCAGGGCCGACAAGTACGTGCTCTACGCACATTTTATCTCTGAAGTTGGTCACAATATACGGTTGCCCATAAGCCCGATTAACCCTTTCAGCCCTGAATTTTTTTTAACGGGTAGATAATTTTTTTTTCTTGTTGAGATTGATCTTTTATCACCTCAAGATCACGAAAATAATCTTTCCTGAGCATTCCATCAGTGTATGAGAAAAATAGCGCCATGTCCTATATATAGGACACCAGGGCTTAGTGGTTGTGAAGGGAAATATGGTGAATTTCGATACTGCTATTTATTTTACTCTGTTTACACCTGAAATTGTTGTGAAGCTAGCATGCCAGCAACCATATATTAGTTACTGCGTTTCAAAGGTCCAAAAGCAAGTTTTTGCACTCGTGACACAGTGCTCTTCAATGCACTTGAATGGCCATTATCTAATTATTGGACGCCTTGTAAGATCTAACATCATAATAGGTTGCCGAATGCTTCTTTGGTGCGCCGCAGTTGTTGTCGCCCGTGCCTGCATGGGTAAGCTGATGGAACTGCACTTCATCCTCGTTATCTTCAAGCCCTCTCATGCACCACTCTTACACTGCAGCAAACATATTCAGATCAATTATGTATAATCTCGCTTTTGATACCCCCTTGGAAATTAGCAAGAAATGCAGGCTGATTTCCCAAGAAGAATAACAAGAAATTGGAAGCAGACACACGCGCTACGGCTCCGGGTCATCATGCAATGCATTCAAAGATGTCACAACCACTAAGCCCTGGTGTCCTATATTTAGGACATGAAGGTTTTTCGTTGCAGCGGCCTAAGCGGAAATGTTAGGGAAAGCCCCTTTGTAAATAAGACGTCAAGCACCTTAGAAACAGCAGAGAAAATTACGATAGCTACAGAATAAATAGATATTCAGTAAAATGTCATCAAATATTTGGTTGCGGCGTTTGTCGTCTTTTTCACCTTCCGCCGTCTTGTTTTCAACATTGCAGACTTCCGAGGAAGACGATAATGGAAAAACTTCTACGTATGTTTGCACAGGTGTATTGGGGATACCACATACACATTTTTGAATTTTTCAGTAATTTATGTCACAATTTATAGCAATCTTTCTTCGTGTCCTTTTTATAGGACGCCAGGGCCGAAAGGGATAACGTAACAGTGCTAGAAATCTTTTCAATTCTAGAAATGACACCCGAAGCGCAAAGCACGCACGCACCCCCCCTCCCCCCCCCTCCCCACACACACCAGACGAAGAGCACTTATTGAAAACGTACAAATTAATAAAAGGGAACAAAAGGTTAATTAATTATATTAACAAAGTAGTCTTAGGAGACAGTGATGCTGATGGTTGGATTGTGTACGTGTCACCTCAACTTTCGTTGCGTACTCTCTCTACGAACTTGCTTGTAATTTGCTCCTTGACGCCAACTAAGCAGGCACCGTGCCGTTCTATGGGAATGTATATTTTTGCGCGCTAATGTTCCCAAAAGCTATGCACCATCTCGCCGAATATAAAGCTTTCTTAAGCTAAGCATTGTCTTTCGTTTGACTTAGCGTATAACCACTGGCATGACGAGCCGGCCTAGAAGTTTGAGTGATCTACGTCCTACAACGAAATTTGCCTGTGCCTAGACCTAACAGCCAGTATCTGATCTCACGGGAGTTTCTTGTTTTCGCCTTGTGTGCCATTTACTCTTGCTACTCACCTGGCGATACGTACTACTTTACACATTGTGTGGGCTGAAGCAAGTTGATTTGAAACAATTGGGGGCAAAGTTCTCGCGGTGGAGCGAAGAACGCGATGGCATTGCAAATTATATAGGGTATACGATTTGTAATGGAACAGTAAAAACGCCAGGCTTCCGCGGAACACGCAGCACAGTGACAGCGTAAGGTGGAGGAGCGGCCTTCGTGCCCGTTGTGAGGGCGCCTAGTGCTAGTACGGTTGCGAAGTGGCCACTACGCCATAATTCATCATGTTCTTGCATGTTCACTTACATAACTGCCCACTTTTTGGATGCTGTGGCTGATGATGAGGATGAATTACGGCGGAACTCTTTGTATATAATGTGCAGCATTCCAGTCGTAAAATCGCTTGTAGCACAGCGCCAACAAGTCCAAATTGTTACCCTTGTCGAACATTAGACCACCTATTCTTTCTCCCCTTTTGCCACGCAATATTATATCTGTTAACGCGACTTTTTGCCCGCAATGTCACCTGCATAGTTTTTTTTTTCCAAAGTTCTAAGCACTGGCAAGGGTCTGGGGCAGAATGCTTGACTGCTACGCAGAATGCATGGGGTCAATTCCGATTCAAACATTTTTTTTCTTTCTAATTGCGCGCGATGGCTGCGCGGACAATGGTTGCGGCGCACAACATCGCCACCAATATCCGCTGTTGTTGTAAACTCATAACAGCTTACGCTGTAAAATGCGAAACACTGGGAAGGTATGCCTGCCCGGACTGTCTTAAATAATTGTGTAGACTGTCCCAATTCACTGTGCGAAAGATAAGAAAGGTGAAAGACAAGTGAGCTCACTTCTTCGATGTATAAAAATACAAAAGCCAGTTCATGACCTCTGTTCGCTCAATGATCTGGAGTGAACACGTGCAACCTTATTGGAAAAAGAAAAGTTAATTGTACGTCGGCCATCGTCTCTTTCCGCTGCGCAAGTTAGTGAACTTGGCCGATTTGAAGCGAGAAATAACAATAAAAAAACAAGAAAAACAACAATCTGTTAGAACCGTCAGATTTACTATGCATGAAATTTCTGTAAATCCAAAGTACACAGACCGCGCGTTTTTTTTTTTACTTTTTCTTACTATTTAAGATAGGTCTTCTGATACTTCTGAGCGGGGGCGAAGGGTATTCACCACGATCAGGTGACCGCCCTAGATCGATCGAGGAGTGCTTCCTTCTTTGCTTCGATTACTGGCTTCGGTTGGAACATTCACCACGACGGCTTTGCTGTCACGCAGCAGTAACATGCACAGACTTATATCGCCGGTGCCCTGCCATGAAAACTCGGTTGACATTGCTTCTGGCCACTTCGGTTTCGCTACATCAGTGCAGTAAACGCCAACTTATGTTTACTTCATCTAAGGCGGAAAGCAGTGACTTTCGTGCGTCCATAATAAAGGCTTAATAAAATTGTCCTTAATTGAGGGAAGCATAGTAGATGTGCTGGGCCAGAAGGAAGAGGTAATCGTAAACTACAGTATGAAGCCCAGGATTTCGATTTCCGGAGTGGATACATGGCAGTGGAGACAGTAAGGTAGCACAGCATTTTGCAACTGTATGAATTTTTCTTACGTAAACGTAATTCGGGGCATAGAAAGCCACGAAGCACATGAGCTCAAACTATTACGAAATGACAGCGGAAATTCCAGACAATATTACGCTGCAGACGACTCGCGTAAGCTCTAAAGCCGGCTTGCACTTTGAACTTTTCATAGGTTTTTTTTTCGCATGAACACTATCAATTTCCACGTCGTACAAAACACGTGTGGTGTGTGGCGTAGGTTTTACGCTGCATAACTGAAAATTATAGACGTAGGATTAAGGGAAATGAGGACAGTAGAGTATGTCAAACGTCGCCGATATCTTAGTTGGCATTAAGACAAGGAAATTTATCTGGGTAGGTGACGCCATCGGAGGCACAGGTAACCGACGGTCAATTATAGCGACAGAATGGATAACAAGAGACGCGAAGCGCTGCTGTGGACGGCAAAGGGTTTGGTGAAAGGACAAAATTTAGAACATTTTGGGCATAAGATATAATCTACTTGGGCAGGACACTGCAGATTAAAGATCACTCGGAAGGGCCTTCCTGCTGCGGAGGACATAGGATGGTCTGATTGTGTTAATGACAGACAACAACTGAAATAAATATTGGAACGTTGCACTCACAACTTGCCGTTGGCTTCCATCACTGACTGTCGCTCCTGCGAAACAAAGCCTCAGCACCGGAATCGAGGGATAACCCAGGCTTTACAAAAATTCAAGTGGGTACCGCCCACGTGTTTGCCGCAGGTGCGTCTTGTTACCTTTGACTCACTCGGAGCGGCATTGCAACATGCTGCGTGGAGCGTATCGCGCATATTGCGACGGCTGTGGTGATGGAGCTGAAAACTGTGTGCTCTGTTGCCTCTTTTTTTTTCGGTTTGTGACGTTGTCGTTTAGCTCAATCACCTGTCTTGCGTAGTGGAGTCGCCGTTGAACAGCGCACTCTGCATCGCGACAAGTGTGCCCACTTGAAAATAGACGCGACCCTGACCGGCTATAGCACACCTGTTTAAAACTTTTCATCATTGTTTTCCTAGGCATCGCCACGATGCCTTCTGGGCTGTTGGGAGATAGTTGTTTCATACAATATTACCTTTAGAACCTTGCTCCACTGTCATTTCTAGTTTCCCAGCAGGCGCCGCGCCATGACGGCAGTACCCGAACTTGAATATGGGAAGTCAGTCCTATACGAGGAATGGCTTGAAGCACAGCCACTTCGTTATATAAATAATGCTTTCTTCGAACGAAATGATGGCTGAAATATTTATTTAAAAGCGATACTTACTTTTCTGTTAATCACTGTCTTTCAACCCGAACAGCCAATGAAAGGACGTGCAATTGAATCTAAACACGCTGAGCGTACGCATCGTAAATTTATTAATGTTAAAGACAGGCGCTGATACTGCTTCCCTTGGATAACGACACACATCCTCTAATGGGATCTAGTGGTTTTCGATGAAACTGCCTTTGCCTAATAACAAACAAAAATCGCCATTTTACAACGTTGCTTAACGTCAGCGAGCAAGCGCCTACTGCCCCGCGTATTTTCGATTCGCGACACCCTATATCGCGCAACTGGAACACTCGCCTGTTTGTCCCCCTTGATTTGTGCAGAAAAATTGGGGCCTCGCATGTTCAGTTGCGCCTGCGTATGATGCAGCCCATTCTCACTAAGAAGCCGTTATAGCATATTACATAAAAATTTCACATTGAGCACTACCATCATCGGCACTTTATTAGTTAAGCATTTATAAAAAATTCGGTGTTTATGAAATAGAGCGGATAAAATGTATTGCCGGAAGTCTCGTATATTGAACTCCGTTGTTGGGATGTTTCAACAAACGCGGCAGGAAATGGTGCAGACGTTCTCACTTGAATTATTTTTCGACAAAGTGAAACAGCAAAAAAAATAAAAGAAACAAGTGGGAAAGGCTTTAAACTTTCGATGACTGCGTAAAACTCGAGCAAAAATATATTTCCAGAAGCTGAACTCAGCGTTATTCACGTGCGCAGGCAAACCATTATATCAAAACTTGACCACGTTGTAACAAACGCTGTGACATAATACAGGCAGTTGTTCCTGAGGATGTTATTGTTATAGGCGATGGAGTGGGCACTCTCACTTACGGTAGTTGTTTCACAGGCACCAAAGGTGAACCTCTTGTGATCATTAGGGGCGTGCGAATAGTGAATTTTAGAACCGAATGGAATACGAATCGAAAAGTGTTGACAGGTCCGCTGCGGTGACGTAGCGGTTACGGTATTCGGCTGCTGACGCGAAGGTCGCGGGTTTAGATCCCGGCCGCGGGCGGTCACATTTCGATGGATGCCAAATGCTAGAGGCCCCTGTACTGTGTAATGTCAGTGCACGTTAAACAACACAAGATGGTCGAAATTTCCTGAGCCCTCGACTGCGGCGTGCCTCATAATCATATCTTGGTTTTGGCCTGTCAAACGCAGATATTATTATTATTCAAAGTGATGACACCTAATTTAATACGAAAGCGAACCGAATGACATTCGAATTGTATTAGAATAGTGAGGCAACTATTTTAAAAATTGCCTTAGAATTCCAGAACATTTTAACTGTAACTAATATTCAGAAACATTAACAAACCAACATTACGAGTACTTTTCACCCACAAAAAATACCGCAATTATGTAAACTGAACTAAGATCGCACACATCAGCGACTACAGCATTCATGATATTTTATCACTGTATTTTGAGATACACCACTGCTTCAATATTCAAGGGCGGTACTTTTTCCCCAGCTTTTAAATAAAACAGACATAAAAATTAAATGATGTTGAGCAAAATTCCATACATGCAGCTAAAAATGTTCCAAGACAGACAAAGCTGTTATCGCGTAATGGGCCTCAGTACCAAGAGCGCGTAAACATCAATGTGGGATACCGCATTTCCAAGTGCAATTTATGCAATCACAGCACCGCCACGGTGTTCTAGTGGTTATGGCGCTCGACTGCTGACCCGAAGGTCGCGGGATCGAATCCCGGCTGCGGCGGCTGCATTTTCGATGGAGGCGAAAATGTTTGAGGCCCGTGTACTTAGATTTAGGTGCACGTTAAAGAACCCCAGGTGGTCGAAATTTCTGGAGCCCTCCACTACGGCGTCTCTCATAATCATATCGTGGTTTTGGGACTTAAACCCCGGATATTATTATTATATTATACAATCACAGCACTTGCGTGTTATTATTTATAGTAAAAGGCGTAGTCAAATACCATGTGAGAGATACACGAACAGATTATCAGATCAGTGAATGTCCAAGAGTCAACAATGGTATCGTTCGTGGATCAGAGAGCAAGGTAGGGCGGCCGAACAGGCCTGTTGCACGAAGGTGACGAAGACGGCTTAGACCTGGGAAAGTTCGCAGCAAATGTGTCACTGTCACATCACGGATTGTAGCGTCACACATGGGCCACAATTCACAGTACCTGGGCACAATTCACACATGGGCACAATTCACAGTCTCTGTTCACACAGCCAATAAACTACGTACGCACTGGTATAAATGGAATGACAACGCTACCCGGCCCTCTTGATCATCGGTACCATGCGCTTAGCCGCTTTACTCTTCAAGAGAATGTGACCTCAATAGTTCCTCGAGCAGGTCCGATTAACATTTCGGTGGTCTTATAGGGGACCGTGCAGGAAAAGTTCTACGGCGAGAATTCCTCAAATTGGTCGAAAAATTACAACAGCAGAAGCAATCGCAATATCGCGTTGCCGTGCTGGCAACAGTTGGCGCGCTCTCCTGCTTTGTCGACTAGGTTCCTCAAGCGACACTTTCATCACTGCCTTCACGCATATTGTAGCTCATAGGGGACGCATCACACTTTATGTCGCGAGCTCCACTTATGTGGCACTGAGAGAGACCTAAATGAATGGGTTCACACTTCCTTAAGATCGCGAGGCGACGAATACCGGTGTCACACGGTGCACTACTGATTGCGATTAGGCCCAGTTGGGATCCCTATTTACGAACAAGTGATCAGCTCCCTTCTGCAGCTTGCGTAAGGAAGCCAATCACGATCAAGAAATTTGATCCCGATCAGGCCCGATCCCAATCAAAAGTGACCAGTTTCACACCGGTATCAAACTGAGCCAAAATAAAGCCGCGTAATAAGAGCCGTCTCTGACTTCAGCATTTTGCACCTTCGCCTTGCAATATCCCTACAACGGCCGAATAACACCAAAAGGGGGCTCGAATTTCTAGTAGCACAACGTTCTGCTTTGTGCAATAGGAAATCAGCACTAGGCTAGGATGTCGATACAGCAATTGAATTTGCCAGAAGCCACGGCTGGCTTTTGCCATGGCTTATTGCGAAGCATCCAGTAAAAAGAAGCAAAGAAGAAAGTAGGATGACCTTATTTTAAGTCTGGCGGTCCCATGCCGCCAATTTCCCAAGGGTGGGTGCCCTCCCAAGGGTCCATGAACTTCGTTTCTGCCAAGCACCAGGCCGCAAGTGCTTGTCCTTTCGAGATGAGTACCCATTACAACCAAAATATAACAAAAAAGGGGTGACCTTTTTTTTGGTAATGCTTTGGTTTGTTAATGTGTACTCATCTCGAACGTGTGGCCCCATAAGGTTCTATAAGGCCCTGGGCGCACTTTAACCACCACAGCCTTGGTGGAAATGGTTTGAGCATCCGCCGCCGCTGTAGGAGGCAGAGAATTGCTGCCACCGGGTACATACAGGTACAATAGGGACAAGCGTACTTAAGGCTGGTGCTCGGCAGAACGAAGTTTGTAGTCGCTTTGGAGGGCACCCACCCTGTGGGAAATTGGCGGCATGCGACGGCCAGACCTAAATATAGGGTCATCCTTTTTTTGTTTCTTTTTTTAAGCAAGTCTCAGTCGTAGCCAGCTGGTTTATAGTCCCCAAAAATATCAATTATAATTTCTGAATGCGACTGGCATGCGGCAGGCTGTACGTGGATGCAACCTGTATCGCGATCTTCGGAGTGGAAGGTGATGTTGCGGCATTCGCATGAAGAGTACATGCTGTTCAATGCTCGCCTTTAAGGCATTTTGGCAACTAGCTCTGCTATGCCTAACACTGTTGTACACCGGAGCTGCGTATGGCTAGGCGAAACCAAAATTCGTACGTTCTACGTGCGCAAAAATCCCTAACGCGTAGGTGCGCCAGAAATCGGAAAAGTTCCCCTACTCACCACTGGTCCACTAATCATGAAGGAGGACGTCTGCAGGCAAAACGTATGGCCACAGAAATCAGGCCAATCCCGCCCAAAGAGTTTCCTAAAATATCTAGAGGGAACTCTGGCGCTGCGATCGTTCAGCCACCATGGGAATGATGGGTATTGCACGGATTTGCGTAATCTTCGTGCTTGCGGTTTCGAACACACTTGCGGCTTTGCTTATTGCTGTGTTTTTGGCGTTCCTTTCGGATAAAGAAATAGACCGTTGTAAACTTCGTGACCAGGTTTTAATTGGTAAGCCTAAAAAGGTTAAAGTGGTGAAGTGGTACTGCTGACTTCTGCTGAACTTCGTTTTGCGACAAAGCGGATGCAGGCGACGCGGAGCAAAACAGAGACAAAAGAACGAGTTTAGACAATCCGTGTACTACCCATCATTCCCGTGCTGGCTGAAGCGCCATGCGCTGCAGCTCCCATAGACACTAGCGCCAGAGTTCCCTCTAGTAAGTACTGTAGTAACTCTGCGAATCCCGCTACTCATCACTGGTCCACTAGAAATGAAGAAGGAAACACATGGGCGGCAGTAAGCAGTTACGATCTACGGCCGGACGTAACCAATAATTGAGAAAGGCTTTTACGAACCGTAGGAATTAAAGCAGCGATAAACGCCAGGAACGCATGTTTCAGCTTCGCTGCTTAACCGTGCTTGGGCGGTGTTTTAGATGCGAAGCATCTTACGGCGGAGTTCAGTCCGGTCGTGGTGTGCGGCGTGACCACCCTTACTGCGCATGCCCCAAACTCTCACTATACACCTCCTCTCCACTCCCCTCTCCACTTAACGCCTGCCAAGGTCGCGCAGCAGAGGGTGGAGCAGCGGAAGGCTCGACGCGCCGAAGCGCAACGAAAACGTCGGCAAGCGGGACCCCGAGCTCCGGGCTAGGGAAAGCCCCGCGCAAACGGCAACGTCGGCGGGAAACTGCTACGGATGAAACGCGGGCTCGACATGCCGAAACGCAAGGGTAGCGTCGGCAAGCAAACCCCGCCGTACGCAACGCCGACGTCGAAGCCAAGCGTCAGCGTCGGCAAGCAAACCCCGCCGTACGCAACGTGACGTCGAAGTAAAGCGTCAGTGTCGAGCCAACGCGTCGGCTGCGGACAGACGACGCGAGTCCAACGCCCGTGCAGAACGCCCTCGCTAGACCAACTTGAACGCTCGTGCTTCGACGGTGCCGACGCACGGTTCCAGCGCGAATTCCTCAACAGGAGCTTCGGGACACAGTTGCAATGTGTGCGAACGACTTTGGTTCGATAACAATACGACGAGTCGGTAGCATGCGCAACGAACGCCAACGGAACGGGATCGTGCAAGTCTCCGGCTTCGCATCGCCTCATGGATCCCTTTAGCGGAAAATGCTGTAATTTTTTCATGTTGCGATCATTCCGAAATAAAAACTTTAAAGTCATCGCACACGTCCCCTTCCAAAGCCTGTCGGCACAAATAAATGACTGGGAACGTGTCGTTTCCACACTTTTTTTTATCGCACTTTATTCACTCGTATTTCGCGCATTTACACAGCGAGTCGTTTTGGGACTATCTATAGGCGTGTGACATCCACATTTCTAATGTCGCGTTCGATTCGTGACATGTGTCTGGCTCTCATTGGCCACAGTTGGCTCTTACGCCAGAAAGCTTCATTTGTACCGAGAGCTCACAAAACTGCTTTGTATAAGTGAGGAAAGGACTTAAAATCGGGATACGGCCAGTGCAGCAACCTGCAGGTATACCGTATCAACTTCCACGCTGCAGTATGTCGGACTTGGAATTTGTATTATTGTAGCCAACTCTTTATGAGAAAGGAAATAACTTTGTTCCATGCGGAGTCCAAAAAAAAAGAAGCAGTTTTATTGGGCTTTTCATTGAGCCATTCCGACGAAGTGCGTTTACCATACGTTGCGTTCTCATTTCTATAAAACGCACTATGGCTGTAAAGAGTTTTTGAAATTCAAGGTTTTGTTTCATCATCACCTTCCTCCTAATCATCATCAACACCCTTCTCTCTCTCTCTTTTCACCCGTCTCCCTTTCCTAACCGCTGAGTAGGAGGTCAGAAAAATGGATTCAGGCCGACCTCGCAGTTCTGCTGTCATATTACATCTATATCCATACTATATGCGCTACACTGGGACGTTTACCCGAAAACATAGGGACAGGAACAGCCAGCCGAGCTAGCTCGGTTGATGTTGAAATAATTCTACAGCAATTCTGCACTGTTTGCCTTTTTTAGCCTTTGTCGGCGTGTTGCTCGCGCCGTTCAGAACCTGTTCAATATATGGCCAACGTAGACGTCCTAGAAAACATGATACATGGTTTAATGTAGTCCATATCTCGTTGGAGGATAGCTATCTTATGTCGGCTTTTCTGACGGCGCTGTTACGTAACCGGCAGCATTAGGCGAAGGAGCGAGCGAAGGAAACTCCCATTAGAACGTTTCCCCGGTTTTTTGTAGTGGTTCGCGTGGAACTCTGATGTTGTGCGTTTACTCGACGCTAGCAGTCATACTTGACATATTACCCGCTTCGCGATTGCGTAGGAACTTGTGATGCTTACGTAAAGGTTCTGTTTGCATCGGCCAATTGGCGCCAGTGGGAGAAGTACGTGACGCTTTCAGTCAGAGGATCCTCTTCGTCAAAATGTTAGCATAAAGAAAGCAGTACGGGATACCTTGAAGTGTTACTTAGCCTTTTGCATTTGTTGTAGATACTATAGTTGCTTCATCTTGCAGAAGAAAGTGGGCTCCACTCTAAAAAGCCAGCCTCCGCAGTTTTGAAGCATTGTAGTATGCTTACAGTATGCGTTTCTGCAAGCGCATGCTTTTGTAAGTAGCCGTTTTATGTTAGTATTTTCATCATGCATCCAGGTACCACACTTGTACCCGACGGCCGACTAAGAGGGCGGGATGCCTCTTGACTGACAGGCTGGATGAATACGGGTTGCCTGACGTGCATCTGCTCCGTTATGTGATGAGGCAAGGGCACGTTTGATCTGGATCGTGCGGACATGAATATGGACCCCGGCGACGCCAATACTTATTGAGGTCAATCAATCAATCAATCAATGCAATCAATCAATCAATCAATCAATCAATCAATCAATCAATCAATCAATCAATCAATCAATCAATCAATCAATCAATCAATCAATCACCCGTATCCAGGTAAATAGCGCTGAGTGCAGCTTTCCATATTCAGGTAAGTACCTTATCGTTCCCTTCAAAGAACGCGGGACAGACGCGTAGAAGCTACTGTATTGATCTGGGGGCGGCTTTCTATTCTCTGTAGAATCAATTTGCTCAACGTCGAAACAAATCTCGGAGACGTGGATTAGCCAGCAAAACAGCGAGGTGTACCATACGTGAAAGCTTATGAGCCCACACAAAAAACATCATATGCATATGTTTCCCTCACAAACTACATAGGAAAATAGTGACAGTGTAGATTAGCAAAGTGAGGTATTCGGCTGGTTGGTTTTGCATGATTCACAAACTGAACTAAACAATACCAACTCGCCCAACTTTGTACTTTACTTTACTTATTGCGCTAACGTACAGGGACAACAGAAGGTAGGGAGGACAAACGTTAGGAAGTAGACAGGACAAGCGCAAAATATCAATCGGATTTATTGAAAACAAAAACAGAAAAGAAAGGAACTCCATGAAGCGAAAGTATCGCATTTTACGATGGGGGAGCTAGGCCACACGTGTATTCTTCGTAACGCGTGTCCTCCCTAACTCTCTTGCCCCTCTAACTGTAGCGCAGTTCTTTAATCAGACATTGTACATAAAGTTGAAAAATTGCGTCGCCTATAATGAATAAGTAAACGTCCATGACGTATACATCGGACGACGCCGAAATTTTTTTGCTCTACACTGGCAGATGACGTCCATTGAGAGTATAGCAAAGAGAACAAAGCAGGAATTCGGCAAGTGACTGTGTAAGCAGAGCAATATTAGATGGCACAGGACCGAAAGCTCATTATAGTATTGCGACAGAAGAACGGATACAACATTCGACCGCGGAGTCAAACTGCCAGTGACGCGATTTTATGACGCAAGCGTTTAATAAAAGTATTACCTAAATGATGCTTACATGAGAGCCTGAGATAGGCGGAACCGACTCACTTGTTGTCAATGTGTTCTAGAGTAATATATCTCAGAACTGGGAGTGACGTAAAACGCGCGTAATTTGCCATTCTGTTAAAGTAAGCCTGTGAACTTCAGCGCCTGTTTGATGGTCGAGCTGGAAACGCAGGCGCGGCCCAATAAACAGTATGACGGTATTTTGGAAAGCGCGGAATAACACCCTGGCTGCAAGCATAATTTTAGTGGACGAGCTGAGTGAAGGTCCGAGACGGAAACTTTACCGGAACTAATTCACACTGCTGGCCCCACCACGGTGGTCTAGTAGTTATGGCGCTCGACTGCTGACCCGAAGGTCGCGGGATCGAATCGCGGCCGCGGCGGCCTGCATTTTCGATGGAGGCGAAAATGTTTGAGGCCGCGTGTACTTAGATAGGTGCACGTTAAAGAACCACAGGTGGTCGAAATTTCCGGAGCCCTCCGCTACGGCGTCTCTCACAGTCATGTCGTGGTTTTGGGACGTTAAACCCCAGATATTATTATATATTATTCACACCGCTTGCGTATCATAGCTGAAGGGTGGTTTTAGGGTTGCGTAAATGCGAATTGGTAAAGAAGGCGAGTGCTGCAGACCTTATTAGTTCTTTTAGGTGGAAATACTCTACCGCTTTAATGCACAAATGCCGTGAAAGAAGGGCGAAAGTGTTCGACTCGCGTTCCGTGCAACTGAGTTGGGTTCGCCGTATGCAGCCAGCTGTTACGAGTCGAGCAGCTGGCGCTTGTTATTCCCCGAAAAGAAGACAGGCACTTGACTACAGTTTTAGTTCGTTGCGTCCTCGACCGCGCGGGCATGACAAAAGCCAGAACAGGCGCTTACTGATTGCGGAAGGATACCGGCGTGTACGGTGCATACATCACGTGCTCCAGGTGGCGTGTTTCTCGACGCAACGAGCGTCTCGTTACCCCATAGACACTGCATTGCGCAAGCGCAATCTACCGTCGAATTGATGGGTACAAAAATATGAGTGACTGTGGTACAGTAACGCGTGCAACGCAAGTACGTCTATTCATCTGCCTTTGTGAGAAGATATATATTTTTTCAGATCTTACCTGCTCTTGCAGAAGATATGAAAGCCGGTGCGGAGATCAGCTTTCTAAAATAAAGCAGCCACAAGTGTATCTTATCTAGCGACACTCACGACCCTGCACGGTTTTGAACCTAGATAAACCAATTAAAGTGAAAAAAAATTCCAACAGATCCCAAGCATTGTAGGAGTCGATGTCATGCGAAGCAGCAAACGAGTAGCAGCCTATGCCGTTTTTTTTTCTTTTTGCTTTGAGCTCAGTGTTGCGACGTGGATCGACGTCTCTCCGCACTTTGATTACTTGTGAGCATACCATTGGGCTGCGAAAAAAATGGGGGGACGCTTAAGATTCGCCTTTAAGAGTTGAGCGCGATAGCGATATCCGGCGCCATCCTTGTCGCGCTCTGTTTCGCTTGATGTTCATTCGCCAGCCAGCCAGCCAACCAGCCACACAGAACACGCACATGCACATACACGACACATGCACATACCTATAGCAAAGGTAAAGGTTTCCGCCCTCAACAGCACTTTACGACAACATTGCACCCACTACGTGTGTGTAAGAGAATGCGCCAACTAATGTGTATGTCCCTTGTAATGAATGGGTGGCATGCTTTAAACCAGCAGCAATTACACGCGTGATACTTCTTGAAAGTTGCGATGCACCCACTGCGCGTTCTAAGGGAATACGCCCAGTAATGTGTGTGCCTTTTGTAATGGGTGGCCGCCTTTAAATCACCAACTCGATATGCAATTCACATAGTGTGACTCTCAATAGCAATACACGCTGGTACCCTGTTTTACAACGACATTACATCTCGTACTGTCACATGTACACAGGACGCGTTGTTTGGGAAGCCTGAAGTTCATTTCAATGCACTTCCAATCAATGGTGTAGCTCTGTGGTAGAGCACCTGCTTGCCACGCAGCGGCCTGAGTTCGATTCTCACTCGAACCGAATGTTTGTCGTTATTTATTTATTTGCATCTTTCTAGATTTTCGGTCACCGACAAGACGATATTTCGCTCATAACCAACGACGCCGACACCGACACCGGAATTTCTGCGAAACGAGCTCTTTAACGCTGTCGCGTTAACATATCGACTGCACTGACGCCCTAAGGGTAGCTTATAGCCCTACGTAGCTTCAGCAGTCAAGCGACACCATAGACGTCAGTTTTATCGAAACGTAGTGCACGCTACGGTTCGATTATGTGCATATCAAAAGTGGAAGTTGTCTGCGTATACCACCGGGGCCGAGAAACGGTCGATTATAGCTTTCCGAGTCATAGGAGTACATATGCAATGTTTATTATTGATAATAATATCATCTGGTGTTTAACGTCCCAAAACCACGATATGATTAGGAGGGACGCCGTAGTGGAGGGCTCCGGAATATTCGACCACCTGGACTTCTTTAACGTGCACCTAAATCTAGGTACACTGGCCTCAAACATTTTCGCCTCCATCGAAAAATACGCAATGTTGATTACATTGTTGTGAAAGCGGATAGCCAATACTGCGACCAAGATTGACGTTGCCCCGACATGAGGCCTGTGCAGGGTCTTTCCTTGACGCGATTAGAAGCACTGGTGTGGCTCTGCGGTAGAATACTCGACTGCCACGCATAATGCCTTGGTTTGATTCCAGCTGGAACCCTGACCTTTATTCTTTGCGTCCATCTGATTTTTCGCTCACCCCTTACGGAAATGTCATATATGGCACTTATATAAATTATATGCGGCCATATATGAGTATAGATGTCTGCATATGTGGCTACCGCTTACCATATATGGATGTAAATAGGGTCATATATGGCGCGATTGGCCCATATATGGAGACAAATACAGCCATATATGGCGCGGCTGGTCCATATATAGAGTGAAATGCTGTCATATATGGCACGGCCACACCATATATGTACATCAAGTAGATCCATACATGGGGTTGTGCTACCATATATGGGATGAACAACGTATATACGGCACGAGTTACTAACATATATGGGGATTGTCATATATGGCAATACGTACAGGAAAGTGGCCTAACTGGTATCTACACCAACAAGAGTATCAAGTATAAACATTGTTGCAATGCAATCATAAAAGATAAAATAATAAGGTCTATGTACGTGACAGTGCATGGTTCACTCGTGTATAGCTTGTACTGAGTTTTACATGAACTTTAGGTTTCCAACAATAAGTGGCAATTATTACGACGTCATTATTATATATACGAGATGTTTTTACAAGGGCGCTATCCTGTCCGCACATAAAATACATGCAAGCTCCCCAAACCTCGCTATTCTCATTAACCAAGCCGGTGTGTATAGTTGTGGTATATAAAATACGCCATGCATGCAACTTCTATTGTTCACAGTAATGCATGGTTAAATAAAAGCTAGTTTTAATGCAGCTTTTTATCTCGCACATCAGTGGACAAACTTGCTGATAATTCGAAGTTTGTGATGTCTATATGCTAGAGACTTCATTTAACGAGGTTTCTGTGAACGTTGTTTACTCATATCTGGGATCACTTTCAGTTGACATTTACCATAGTAGTATGCGCAGAGCAATATTTCAGGCAGTATTTTCAAAAACAAAAATGAGACAGTACAACCCGCAGGCCTTATGCTTACATTAAAAATTTGTGTCGTGCTCATGTCTTGCAAAGATGCAATTTGCGTTTCATTTGGCTGCGTATAAACTTCTTGAATGTGCAGATCGTCAACTTAATGTCCATTTGTAATGAGTACATTCAAAGAATTCATTTGATGCGAGGTTTGAAAGCGTCAGTCGAATCTCACTCGATACATACTTAAGGGGTATACGTTAAGAAGTGTCCAATTTGACGCACACGCGATGCACATTTAATTCACCAATTATTAAGCGCTCAGAATGCTGCAGTTTTATAGCACCGAATTCACCAGACTTCTATTTTGCGTGTCATTTCTTGATCGGGATCGCTAATAACGTGCACCAATGCCTTAAATGTTACCTTGGAAATGCATTTATCACGAGACGTTTTTGTGAATAACTAAGGGCCTTACATAAACCAGACTGGCCATTCTATTTACAGCGCTCCGTAGAGCAGCCACGTAATAAATAAAACTACATGGGGCTATATCCTTTCAACACTAACAGTGTGGCGCATATTGTGAACTATACGCGAATACGTATAACATATGCGCGCACATGCATAATTACACGCTCGCGCGCAGCGGCTCATGGGTACGCGGACACACCCGTTTGTTTCAATGGGGCCATAATTTTTGCCATGGGAGTAATATCGTTGATTCAACGTTCATCTAGGGGTTGTAGGAACAGTACATTTATTATTACCCATTTATTATTATTATTATTATTATTATTATTATTATATTATTATTATTATTATTAAAGCATGAGAAGTAAGATAAATATCCGGATCGAACACGTCGTTGCAGCCAGCGCACGTGAAGCAGCGAATTGCAGATTCTACGAACGCCTCCCTCAAAGGGCATGCACTGTGCCTCTCGGCAGCCAGCGGGGATAGAGCGAGCCCTATTGTCCCGAAACCCGCGGACTAGTTAAACGCGGTGCTGCTTGCTCGCGGCGAACACAAGCGAGGACGAGCGATTCCGGTCTGAGGGGTGAGCAATTCGGCGAATGCATACTGGAAACTTCCACTGCACGCAGGAACACAGACGACCAGAAGGCGCGTATAGGCCCATCTACGGTTGCGATAAGAAAATAGCACACGAAAAGTTTAACTTGTAAGGTGTTAATATCGCGTTGATAATTATGAAGAGTGAAACTTTGTTTGCCAATAAGCTTCGCAAAATTTACTGCAGCGGGACAGCGGTGTAAATTGGTGATCTCACGGGACCTTAGCGCTGCATCATGATCGAGGCTGTATCCATCCGCGCGCTGTTGCTTCTTGCTGAACGGAGCAGCATGCGCAGCTCGTGTCGTCACTTGTGATCTCTCTTGCTCTTATTTAGTGTTCAGCGACTGCTTTGATTTTGCACTGACTTCAACGCAGACCTGTGTGGTGCAATTGTGCATGCATAGGCAAGTGTGTTTTTGTGGAGAGGCCGTTGGTTTGACCATCGTTAACTTTTGGTGCGGAAAAATGGACGCCTAAGCTTGCGTGCAAGTTTTCCTCGCATCTTCCTTTCTGAAAAGCTGTACGGATAAGTGTGGTCGTCTTAAGTTGTGATTAAGTTCCTCTGGGTTTACTGGCTCTGTACATCACAGCCTCTGCTAAATTTCAAGGTAAGTTTATCGTTTTCATTGCCTTCTTACGCTGTACTCGAAAATTATGAAAACTCAAAAAGCGCAGTGCATTGCATGTTTTGATTAGTATATGACTGCATCATAATTGTGGTTACGTGATTAAGCCGTCGTATTCTAGCTATTTTATTTATACAACACCATTTGTTTTGTTTTTTCTATTTCTTCCAGACATGAATCCCCAATTTATCAGAAGCAAGCGCTGTACCAACTAAATATGGCTTTCGTGTTATTGTAGTTTCGTAAAAATAAAAAAAAAAAACGCAAATATATCTGGATATCTTTTTTCGCTTTGACATTTGAGAGAACACCAAAATCAATTACAACTTACGCAATTCACAAATGAAAAACAGATGGCAATCCGCATCCCAAGTATGTGTCATGGCATTTATGTGCCCTTGTCCTATTTTTGTCGGTTCTCGCCCAAGCTTTTACCTTGTTTTTAGAAATACGCTTGTCTTGAAGATAAGTGCACACGGCTAAAACCTATTGCGAGGGCAATTGTAGAAGACGGGGTTATAGTACTACGGATTGAAACGAGGACAATTTAGGACCAATTAACGCACATACTTTCGTCTCC